>NC_079223.1:13875071-13887571 GCF_029633865.1 Lampris incognitus
TTTTATTTCTCATCAATCTACACACAATACCCCATAATAACAAAGTGAAAAAGGTTTTGTAGAAATTTTTGCAAATGTATTAAAAATAAAAAACTGAAATATTGCATGTACATAAGTATTCACACCCTTTGCTATAACACTCAAAATGGAGCTCAGGTTCATCCTGTTTCTACTGATCCTCCTTGAGATGGTTCTACATCTTGATTGGAGTCCACCTGTAGTAAATTCAATTGATTGCACATGATTTGGAAAGGCACACACCTGTCTATATAAGGTCCCACTGTTGACAGTGCATGTCAGAGCAGAAACCAAGCCATGAAGTCAAAGGAATTGTTTGTGGACCTCCGAGACAGGATTGTATCGAGGCACAGATCTGGGGAAGGGTACAAAAAAATGTCTACAGCTTTGAAGGTCCCGAAGAGCACAGTGGTCTCCATCATTCATAAATGGAAGAAGTTTGGATCCACCAGGACTCTTCCTAGAGCTGGCCGCCCAGCCAAACTGAGCAATCGGGGGGGAAGGGCCTTGGTCAGGGAGGTGACCAAGAACCCGATGGTCACTCTGACAGAGCTCCAGCGTTCCTCTGTGGAGATGGGAGAACCTTCCAGAAGGACAACCATCTCTGCAGCACTCCACCAATCAGGCCTTTATGGTAGAGTGGCCAGACGGAAGCCTCTGCTCAGGAAAAGGCACATGACAGCCCGCTTGGAGTTTGCCAGAAAGCACCTAAGGGACTCTCAGACCATGAGAAACAAGATTCTCTGGTCTGATGAAACCAAGATTGAACTCTTTGGCCTGAATGCCAAACGTCACGTCTGGAGGAAACCAGGCACCTCTCATCACCTTGCTAATACCATCCCTACAGTGAAGCATGGTGGTGGCAGCATCATGCTGTGGGGATGTTTTTCAGCGGCAGGAACTGAGAGACTAGTCAGGATTGAGGGAAAGATGAATGGAGCAAAGTACAGAGAGATCCTTGATGAAAACCTACTCCAGAGCGCTCAGGACCTCAGACTGGGGCGAAGGTTTAATTGACTGTGTCTGCGGGTGGGAAGCCGGATGTGGGTATGTGTCCTGGTCGCTGCACTAGCTCCTCCTCTGGTCGGTCGGGATGCCTGTTCGGGGGGGAGGGGGAACTGGGGAATAGCGCGATCCTCCCACGCGCTACGTCTCCCTGGTGAAACTCCTCACTGTCAAGTGAAAAGAAGCGGCTGGAGACTCCACATGTATCGGAGGAGGCATGTGGTAGTCTGCAGCCCTCCCCCGGATTGACAGAGAGGGTGAAGCAGCGACTCGGAAGAGTGGCTCGGAAGAGTGGGATAATTGGCCGGGTACAACTAGGGAGAAAAAGGGGGAAAAATCCAAAAAAAGAACAAAAAAATAAGGATGACAGGAAGAAAACCAACCCACATCGTCATGTTATTTTACACTAGTTGGCTACTTATCTCTACTTTCTTATGTTAAAAAAAAGCAGTAAAACAATGGTTTACAAGATTCCTTAAAAACAACATAATTTTATTTCTATTCATACATTTTATTTCATATTTTATCTAATTTATAAAAACCAAGAAAATCTGTGATTATTAAAAAGCAAAGCAAAAATTAAGTGCGTTATGAGTTCTGCCTGTGGGAGGTGTCCACTCACTTTAGCTGTTGGGAGGTCGTCTTCACATCTGCTGTGAGGCCTGCTGTTGCATCCAGTCTTCCAAGAGCAAGGGAGAAGTAACGGCTGGCTGTCTTCTCTGGATCTTGTAAGGTTGGAAGAAGTGTAGTCAGTAAAATATCAACACAAATCAGCTTTGGCAATTTAATAGAGATTGAAAAAGCTCTGGGGGGGGGGACTAAGTTGAGGTATGAATACTCACCTTTCCTTTGGATCTTGTAAGGTCACAAGGCAGAGTGGCTGTTGTCACTGCTTGACGAAAAAATATAAAAAATAAAAAAAGGGAACGTAAATCTGAACAAAGGAAATTTGGACTCTGTTGAAAAGGCCCAAACGAAATGTAATTTTGTTAGTGATGTGCTCAAAAGTGGTTCACAATTGGTATGTTATAATCTATTTTCTAATATACTACTGTATGACTCTATTGTTTGGACACCAGTTCTCCACACTCATGTACAATATAGTGGCAGAGAATTGAAGATGAAATTTGGAAATTATCATTGGAACAATGCAATGTCAACATTTTATTCTGGTTGTTGATTGGTTAGGGAGGACGTCCTCCATCGGAATATAATTTTACATGTTTTGGCGAAGAACAGATGACACAAAACAAGATTCTTGCATGATATCATTAATAACCCCCTCACGATGGCGCGGTGGTTAGCGCTGTCGCCTCACAGCAAGAAGGTCCTGGGTTCGAACCCCGGGGTTGTCCAACCTTGGGGTTATCCCAGGTCGTCCTCTGGGTGGAGTTTGCATGTTCTCCCCGTGTCCGCGGTGGGTTTTCGCCGGGTGCTCCGGTTTCCCCCGCCATCAAAAAGACATGCATGTTAGGGTTATTACTCCTGTCTGTGCCCCTGACCGAGGCAATGGCAAGACGGACTGGAGTTGGTCCCCGGGTGCTGCACGGTGGCTGCCAACTGCTCCGAGCTATACAGCTAGGATGAGTTAACTGCAGTGTGTAATTTCCCTACGGGGATCATTAAAAAGTATATCAAAATATCAAAACTCTGGGTATTCACCAGTACAGTCAGCTCCCCTGATTGAGTCACTGATGTTAGGCGCTAAATCCAGAACCTCTGGCCAGACCTGCCCAGAGGGAGGTTCGTCCTGCCTTACTGCCATTTACCCCCAATTTAAAAGCAAGGACTCATGAGCCACTGAAATAACAACCATTTATAATGGACATCAATGGGAGGTTTGGGGAGGTCATACTTCCATACAGTAATTTTCAATTGTGGTAGTGTTGCTGTTGGTATTTTGACACAGGGAGACTATTTTTGTGATTTTGAAGTGTTAAAATATTAATATAAGTATTTTAGTCTGTTAAATTTATGTGTATTTATTTTTTCTCTTTGAAGTTTATAGTTTAGGGGAGATTATCCTCCTTTTCCTCAATGGATGAGCCTCCTCTGATATACAGACGGGGGACAAATAAAAGGAAAACCCAACATAAAGTGTCAAAGTAAGGTGTTGGGCAACCACAAGCCTCCAGAACAGTGCAAATGCTCCTTGTCATACATTCTACAATTTTTCCACCAGATATTCCTTCATTATGTGTTTTGATGATGGTGATGGAGAGCGCTGTCTCAGTCCAAAATCTCCCATAGGTGTTCAGTTTGGTTGGGATCTGGTTACTGAAGGCCATAGCATATGCTTTACATAATTTTCATACTCCTCAAAACATTCAGTGACCCCTCATGCCCAGTGGATGTGGGCATTGTCATCATGGAAGAGGCCACTCCTATCAGGATAGAAATGTTTCATCATTGGATAAAGGTGATAATTAAGAAAAAAATGTATTGATTTGCAGAGACCCTTCCCTCTAAGGGGACAAGTGGACCCAAACCATGCCTGGAAGATGCCGCCCACAGCATATCAGAGTTTCAGAGTTTTATATATATATGAAATACAGATGCAGGAAAAAAAAAGTTTTAATACATAGCAGTACAGGTCTGTTTCATGCATCGTGCACTCATCCGCTGCTAATGAATGCGTGACGCACGAAACAGCTCTGTACTGCAATGTATTAAAACTTTTTTCCTGTGTCTGTGTTGATATTCCGCTCCTCATTAGCTGAGCACTTATAACACCATTGACAGTTTCGGAAAAAAATGCAAATGCTATATATATATATATATATATATATATATATATATATATATATATATATATATATATATATATATACACATATATATCCCAGAACAAGAACCAGTTATCATCACAGTGGCCGACTTCCAACGACAAGTCTCAAGCATGAAGAGCAGGACTGCACGAGGCCCTGACATGATTCACACTTACTGGCTAAAGAAACACTCCATGAATGCCTGTCGACACAGATGAACCAGCTGCTAACATCAAGGTCTGAGCCTGACTGACGACCACAGGGGAGAACAATACTGATCATGAAGGATCCCCACAAGGGTAAAACACCTTCAAACTACCAGCCGATAACCTGCCTTTCCATAACATAGAAGACCCTGTCAGGCATCGTAGCAGCTAAGCTGAATGGGCACATGAGTCATTACATGAGCGAAACTCAGAAAAGAGTTGGGAAGAACACCAGAGGCTCAAAGTATCAGCTACTGGTTGACAGAGCAGTCACACAAGACTCTAAGACCAGACAGACCAACATGAGCAATGCCTGGATTGACTACAAGAAAGCCTACGAGTCAATGCCCCGCACATGTTTAATGGAGTGCTTGGCACTATACATTGCCAACAGGATACTAAAAGCCTTCATCAAGAACTCTATGCTGCAGTGGAAAACAACACTAGAGGCCAACTCAGTCACACAGGTAACCACCAAATGTGGCATATACCAAGGTGATGCACTATCCTGGCTGCTGTTCTGCAGCCCTTGAACACCCTCAGTATGATTATCACAAAGAGTAGATATGGATACAGGTTCAGAAGTGGAGTTACCATCAGCCACCTCCTATACATGGATGACATCAACCTGTATGCGAGACATTGTCTCACTGATCCACCTCACCAGGATCTACAGCAATGACATTTTGATGTCATTCAGACTCGGCAAGTGTGGTTAAATGGTGGCAAAAGACGAAAGGTGGTGAGGACTGAAGGGTTTGAATTACCAGATGACAGGATAACAGATCAGTTACAAGTAGACTTGGGTAGGTATCAAGGGCTCGGCTCATAGTTTATTAGGCTCTTATCTCTCCAACAGAACTTTTTCTGTGATTCTGGGTAACCACTTCCTTGATGGCTCAGTTAATTTGTGGCGTACCTCAAGGCTCAGTTCTTGGCCCCCTTCTGTTTTCTATATACATGCTGCCTCTTAGCCAGGTTATTCAAACTCATAATGTGTTTTACCATTTTAATGCTGACAACACTCAATTATAAATGCCACTAAAACCCAGAGATGCTAGCAGCCAAGCAAATCTCATAACTTACCTCTCTGGTATTAAATCCTGGTGGTCCCAAATTTTTCTTAAATTCAATGATGATGAGTCTGAAGTCATTCTGTTTGGTCCCCCAAATTCCACCAGCTCTTTTGGTACTAATCTTGGTGGTCTGTCAAGTAGTCTTAAGCAGGCTGCTAGAAATCGGGGTAATATTCAATGCTAACCTCAGTTTTGATAATCAAATCAAGCATGTTGTTCAGTCATGCTCTCTCCAGCTCAAGGTAATCTTTGAAATTAAGTAATTTTTATCAATTGTTGGTTTACAAAAAGTTGCACATGCTTATCTATTCTCGGCTTGATTATTGCAACACACTTTACTCGGTTACAAGCAAGGGCTTCCTCCACCATCTGCTGTTCGAACAAAATGTCACTGCTTGGCTCATTACCAGGACAAAGAAGCATGACCGTATCACTCCTGTGCTTACCTCCCTACACTGGCTCCCTGTTATATTTCTAATTGATTTTAAAATTGTATTGCTCACTTTTAGGGGCTTAAAAGGTCTTGTTCCTACATACGTTTTCAATTTATCGACCTGGTATACGCCCTCTCGACAATTAAGATCCACAGATTGCTCCCTGCTGATTATTCCCAGGTCACTATTTGTCACAAAGGGTGATTGGGCTTTTGCTGTTAGAGCTCCCACAATATGTAACTCTTTTCCTATTGAACTAAGACAACCAAGTCTCCAGCATCTTTTAAATTTCATCATAACACTTTTCTTTTTGTGAAATCTTTTACAAATGTTTGATGTTTGTTTTTATTTATTTATACTGATTTTATTTCTACTTTTACTTATTTGGTCTCATTCTTATTTTTGCCTTGTCTGTTTTTTTTTGTAAAGCACTTTGTAACATTGTTTTAGAAAAGAGCTACATAAATTAAAGTTATTATTATTATCACATGGGTATTCCACAGGCAAATGGAAACCACACAGAGGCAGCAAGGAGGTCAGCTACAGCCAAATACCTCCAGAGAGTGAGGCAGGTCCCAAGGAGCAAGCTCAATGGGAAGAATAAGATCCAAGCCATCAACACATATACCCTACCAGTCATCAGATACCCAGCTAGAATAATAAGATGGCCAAAAGAGAAAGTACAGATATCAGGACAAGGAAACACCTCACAATGCATGGAGGGTTCCACCCAAATTTCAGTAGCCTGAGATTGTACAATAAGCGAAAAGATGGTTGTCGAGGATTAGTGAGTGTCAGTGCCACTATCCAGGATAAGACGAGTAACATCCATGAGTACATCAGAAAGAGGGCCCCACAGGTCGAATAGCTGAGTGAGTATGTCAGGCAGCAGAAAACAGAGAGCAGTGGTGAGGAAGAGGTACCATGGAAGTCGAAGGCCCTCCATTGGATGTACCATCGACAGATAGAAGATGTGGCTGATATCGAGAAATCCTACCAGTGGCTAGAAGCAGCTGGGTTGAAGGTGGGCACAGAGGCCCTGATCATAGAAGCACAAGAAAAGGCAGTCAGCACCAGATCAGTTGAGGCAGGGGTGTACCACACAAGACAAGAGCCAAGATGCAGGCTGTGAAAAGACACCCCTGAGATAGTCCGGCAGCTAGTAGCAGGGTGTAAAATGCTAGCTGGGAAAGCCTACATGGAAAAAATAGAATACGCTTTATTAGTCATTTTGTATATACATATAAATGAAATTTATTCTCTGCACTTAACCCATCCTAGCTGTGTAGCTAGGAGCAGTGGGCAACTGCCATGCAGCACCAAGGGACTAACTCATTATTTCTACCTATTGCTGTATATTGCCTATACGTATTGAAAGGCACTACACAAAATTAAGTTGTTGTTGCCCTGGTCAGGGGCACAGACCGGAGTATTAACCCTAACATGCGTGTCTTTTTTGGTGGAGGGAGGAAACCAGAGTGCCCAGAGGAAATTCACACAGACACAGGAGAACATGCAAACTCCACAGAGGAGGGACCTGGGATGGTTTGGGGTTCGAACCCAGGACCTTCTTGCTGTGAGGCAACAGCACTAACCACTGGGCCACCGCGCCGGAATAACCTGGCTGGGATAGTGGCTGGGATAACGGCTGGAATAGTGTACAGGAACATCTGTACTGACTACAGACTGGAAATCCCCAAGTCCAAATGGAAGCCATCTACAAAGGTGGTTGAGAATGGCAGAGCTAGGTTCCTGTGGGACTTCAAGGTCCAGACTGACAAGCAGGTGCTGACTAACCAGCCAGACCTTGTGGTGATTGACAAGGAACAGGAGACAGCAGTAGCGATCGATGTAGCAATCCAGAGAAATGGCAGCATCAGGAAAAAAGAGCATGAGAAGCTAGAGAAATACCAAGTGCTGAAGGAAGAACAAGATCAGATGCGGAAGGTGAAATCCACAGTAGTCCCAGTGGTGATAGGAGCAAAAGGGGCTGTGACCCCCAAACTGAGAGAGTGGCTTTAGCAGATTCCAGGGGCAACATCTGAGGTCTCTGTCCAGAAGAGTGTGGCCCTAGGAACAGCTAAGATACTGCGCAGAACCCTCAAACTCCTAGAGGACCAGAGTTTGAGGAAGACACACATCACCTGAAAAAGGGTGAGAGGGAGATTATATATATATATATTTCCAATTCATTACGTAAACTGGATCTCAACCTCATAAACTGGCTGAAGGCACTGAAAAATAAAAAATCCTGACGTCATGGAATCAGGAGAGCACAGCACGAACCTTAAGTAAGGTCCTGGATAACCGAATGAACCTTTCTCGAATGAAAGGATTAGTGCTTTTGGCAAATGGAATAGCAGTAGTTGTTTGTTTTTTCTTCCTCGAAGCTTTTTAAAACTGAGCTCTTTGCTTTGCTTGTCTTTTGTCGACATCAATGGACAGTTTTGAATACACAAGTTTTCCTTAACTGACCAGCAAACGCAACATTCATTCAAGTACTACAGCTGGACAGAAAGAGAGAGGATAAAAACCAAAGCCTCAATAGTTTCATGGTTCAGCTGTCTGTTTAATGCTAAAAAAAAGATATCAAACTGAAAAAAAAATAGACTGGCATTATGGATGTTTTATTTTCAAAGGTCTGAGTGTGTGGGTGTATTTAGCTAGCATTTATGTGTATTAAGTATGAGATGCCTCAACAGCACATGGAGTCAAACGGTTCCCACAGTACTACAGATCAATACACGTCACGATTACACGTTTGTGTGTGTGTGTGTGTGTGTGTGTGTGTGTGTGTGTGTGTGTGTGTGTGTGTGTGTGTGTGTGTGTGTGTGTGTGTGTGTGTGTGTGTGTGTGTGTGTGTGTGTGTGTGTGTGTGTGTGTGTGTGTGTGTTTGTGTGTGTGTGTGTGTGTGTGGACTAACTCCTCTGCTCCTGCCAAGGCACTTTGGTAGTTTTTTCTTCCTCTTTGAAATGTGACTCATAGTTTTACAAGCCTTGTCCGTGTGCCTCTGTCAGCCGTCGGAGACCCTGAGCCCACGTGAACTCATTGCCACAGTCCTTGTCACATGGCTATTGTGTATATGACTTTCTAAAGCCTGCAGTGGACAAAACGGAGAGAGTAAGCTCTCCGTTTTGTCCACTTCAGCGAGGAGGTGAACAGAGGAAAGGGTAGCGTAGCGGCCAACAGTGTGACGGGAAGTGAATTAGAAGGACGGGGGCGATAGAGAGGAGGGGATTAGGGAAACTGATGCACTCTTTTATCTGATTGGCTGGCCGGGTGATGGCTGTGACAGGTTTGGCCGTAGTTGATGAGAGGTGGAGATGTTGGCAGGTGAGAGTCTTGACAGCTGGAGATATTTAAAGAGATAAAGGCCGGCTCTTCACTATAATGTAGACGGTCAAATCATATGGATGATGTCAGTCAAACAATAAGTGGTGAGATGGCACCAAGAACATACAAACACACACGCATGCACACACACTTAAAGACCTACAAGTGCACAATAGTCAAAGAGGGGAAAAATAAATGATTCAAGAATGTGCTTCCATGTGACAACACTGCCCAAAAATGTTTGACGACCAGGTCACAAGAAACCAAAAGAGGTCATGTTGCATGCTGGCACCATGACCTGGAGATTTAGGTTTGTTTGCATGTGTGAGTGTTTGTTTGTTAGTGTGAAGGTTTGTCTGTGTGTGTGTGTGTGTGTGTGTGTGTGTGTGTGTGTATATACCAGGTTTTTCCATCCAAATGGGGATGAGAAACCCCCATTAGGATAGAAAAACCTGAAACTCCCTACCCAATGGGGACATTTAGGGTTAGGATTTGGGTTTAGGGTTAAAGTTAGAATTAGGATTAGGTTAAGGTTAGGGTAAGGGTTAAGGTTAATGTAAAGGTTCAGGTTAGAATTAGGATTAGGTTAAAGTTAGGGTAAGCTTTTAGGTTAGAAGTAGGATTAGGATTGGGTTAAATTTAGGGTAAGGTTTAAGGTTATAATTAGGATTAGGTTAAGGTTAGGGTAAGGGTTAAAATTAAAATTAGGATTAGGTTAAGGTTAGTGTAAGGGTTAAAATTAGAATTAGGATTAGGTTAAGGTTAGGGTAAGGTTTAAGGTTAGAATTAGGATCAGGATTAGGTTAAAGTTAGGGTAAGGTTTAAGGTTAGAATTAGGATTAGGGTAAGGGTTAAGGTTAGGATTAGGATTAGGTTAAGGTTAGGGTAAGATTTAAGGTTAGAATTAGGATTGGGTTAAGGTTAGGGTAAGGGTTAAGGTTAGGATTAGGATTACGTTAAAGTTGGGGTAAGGGTAAATGTTAGGATTAGGTTAAGGTTAGGGTAAGGGTTAAGGTTAGGGTAAGGGTTACGGTTAGAATTAGGATTAGGTTAAGGTTAGGGTAAGGCTTAAGGTTAGGATTAGGTTAAGGTTAGGGTAAGGGTTAAAGTTAGAATTAGGATTAGGTTAAGGTTAGGGTAAGGTTTAAGGTTAGAATTAGGATTAGGTTAAGGTTAGGGTAAGGGTTAAGGTTAGGATTAGGTTAAGGTTAGGGTAAGGGTTAAAGTTAGAATTAGGATTAGGTTAAGGTTAGGGTAAGGTTTAAGGTTAGAATTAGGATTAGGTTAAGGTTAGGGTAAGGGTTAAGGTTAGGATTAGGATTACGTTAAAGTTGGGGTAAGGGTTAAGGTTAGGATTAGGTTAAAATTAGGGTAAGGGTTACGGTTAGAATTAGGATTAGGTTAAGGTTAGGGTAAGGGTTAAGGTTAGGATTAGGATTACGTTAAGGTTGGGGTAAGGGTAAATGTTAGGATTAGGTTAAGGTTAGGGTAAGGGTTAAGGTTATGATTAGGTTAAAATTAGGGTAAGGGTTACGGTTAGAATTAGGATTAGGTTAAGGTTAGGGTAAGGTTTAAGGTTAGAATTAGGATTAGGTTAAGGTTAGGGTAAGGTTTAAGGTTAGAATTAGGATTAGGTTAAGGTTAGGGTAAGGGTTAAGGTTAGAATTAGGATTAGGTTAAGGTTAGGGTAAGGGTTAAGGTTAGGATTAGGTTAAGGTTAGGATAAGGGTTAAGGTTAGATGTAGTTATGATGGTTAGGGTTAGGGTTAAGGGCTGGGGAATGAATGTAGTCAATGAGAAGTCCCCACAAGTATAGGGTGACATGGATGGTGTGTGTGTGTGTGTGTGTGTGTGTGTGTGTGTGTGCGTGTTTGCGTGTGTGTGTGTCTGCGCATGTGCGTGTGTGTGTGAGAGCCCCAATGCGCGTGCTCCGCTGACGGTGGCGTGAGCGCCGGCCTGTGAGTTTGAATCTCTCCAGCATTGAGACGTCGGCCCATCAGGCTGTGCTCACATGCAATTCAGATGAGCACCGCAAATCCAGCATGAAATTAAATTTATGACTTGGACCACAACACACACGCCCCCCCGCCCCCCCCGATGGCTGCCCCGATAACAGAGAGGCCCTCTGTGTCTGTCTGTGTGTGTTCCTGTGTGTGCGTGTGTGTGTGTGTGGGGTTTGTTTTGTGTGTTTATGCTCCAAACTCTGACACATTCATTAAATGATTTTGCAGTGTGCATCAATATTTTGCATGCTGCTGTGCAACGCTCATATGATACGTATTTGTGTTTAGACTGGGTACAACACTGGACACACAATTCACCCCAACAACACCATGAACATTACACAGGTGTGTATTGTTAGTATTGATTATGCGTGAGTGTGTGTGTGTGTGTGTGTGTGTGTGTGTGTGTGTGTGTGTGTGTGCGTGTGTGTGTGTGTCAGTGCTACCTTGGACTCCATACATCCCCGATTTGTATACCCCCCCCGCCCTTTTCTGGAGTTGTGAATAATAGAAACAATAACACTAACAGCTTCTTATATTACACTATAATCATGGCCACATCCATAACTAGATTGTCAGTTACACACACACACACACACACACACACACACACACACACACACACACACACACACACACACACACACACAGACTCTTTCTTACTACACTCCTCAATCAACCCTGAGTCTGGCCCAATCATGTCAGCCCGAGCTCCCCATTTGCATAAAACAATTACCCTGGGCGGACTCCGGGTTCAATGTCGTCTAGACGACATGCTTCACTATGGTGTCATCAAACTCTGTGTGTGTGTGTGTGTGTGTGTGTGTGTGTGTGTGTGTGTGTGTGTGTGTGTGTGTGTGTGTGTGTGTGTGTGTGTGTGTGCGTGAGGGGGAGGGCACACTAGGTTGGTTGTAAATTAGCTAAAGTATGGCTGTTCGGGCAGCGGCCACATTGCATCACCCTGAAGCGCCATGGGGCCAGGATGGATTTATTCACAATAATAACGCACACATGCACACACGCACCCAAATTTCGGCGCGTGGACAAAACACACATACATACACACACGCACACACATATGTACACACAGTCACATATATCATCTAAACACAAGCCCACATGGGACGGGCGGAATGGTGGTGCGTGTGCGTGTGCGTGTGTGTGTGTGTGCGAGAGGGGGGTGGGTGGTGCGGGTGACTGGATGTAAACTCGTGTGTTTGTGTATGTGAAAGTATGTGTGTGTGTGTGTGTGTGTGTGTGTGTACACGCACTGTTGTAGAGCTCGTTTTCTCTCTTTCTACCTCTCGAGTAAGCTTTCACCACCCCATTATTTTGCTACTGTGCCTCTGCGATCAATACACACAACAACATCAGGCATCTGACAAGAGAGAGAGAGAGAGAGAGAGAGAGAGAGAGAGAGAGAGAGAGAGAGAGAGAGAGAGAGAGAGAGAGAGAGAGAGAGGAGGCGGGTTTTTCTCCTTCCCCCTCTCCCTCCTGATTGACTGTCGCAATAACAAATGACAAGACGGGCTGTTGTGTATTCCTTTTCAAACTGTCTTTTGTTCATCAGTGGCCCTTTCAAACCCAATTAGAGGAGGCCGGAGCATGGAGAGCCACAGAGGAGCGCTACAGCTAGCCATGCTTATGTGTGTGTGTG
>NC_079223.1:13892571-13935421 GCF_029633865.1 Lampris incognitus
CTACCCCCTCTGCCGATCCGGGGAGGGCTGCAGACTACCACATGCCTCCTCTGATACATGTGGAGTCGCCAGCTGCTTCTTTTCACCCGAAAGTGAGGAGTTTCACCAGGGGAACGTAGCATGTGGGAGGGTCACGCTATTCCCCCCAGTTCCCCCTCCCCCCTGAACAGGCACCCCGACCGACCAGAGGAGGCGCTAGTGGAGTGACCAGGACACATACCCGCATCCAGCATCCCACCCGCAGACACGGCCAATTGTGTCTGTAGGGGATGCCTGACCAAGCCGGAGGTAACACGGGGATTTGAACTGGCGATCCCCGTGTTACTGGCCCGCTACGCCACCCCGGACGCCCCACACACACATATCTTTATCTACTACCGACTACTTTTGGCTGCTTCTGTTAGGGGTCGCCACAGCGGATCATCTGTTTCCGTCTCTTCCTGCCGTCTGCATCTTCCTCTATCACACCAGACACCTGTGTGTCCTCCCTCACCACATCCATAAACCTCCTCTTTAGCTTTCCTCTTTTCCTCTTCCCTGGCAGCTCCATATTCAGCATCCTTCTCCCAATATACCCAGCGTCTCTCCTCCACACATGTCCAAGCCATCTCAGTCTTGCCACTCTTCCATGTCATCCAACACACATGTCTTCATGCATGCTCAATAGTCCAGGTAAGGAAGTCCAGAAAGGTGAATCAGTTCATCTGGACACAACCGTTATACGTTGTGTCCAGATGAACTGATTCACCTTTTTGTTATTACACACACATACCATAAAAGCACACACACACACACACACACACACACACACACACAAACACACACATTAATTCACATGGACGGGATCCCAACTCCCACCCTACGCCTACAATATCAAGAACCTATATGCACACATACACGTGCACCCACATATACATACACACACTCTCCATACATATGTACACACACGCGTACTCCATACTCTCTCACACACACACACACACACACACACACACACACACACACACACACACACACACACACACACACACACACTCACATTACAGTGAGAATCAAAAGATGCTTAATCAATGTCACAGTTGAGTCAATGGCCAGTCCCTTGTGACAGTACACTCTCTCGCTCTCTCTCTCCTCTCCACTCGTTTTCTTCCTTTCCTCCATTTGCCCTTCCTCCTCATCTCTTCCTCTGCTTTGTGCCCGGTGGTCTGTGATATGTCCAGTGTGTCTCAGTGTAGATTTGACTAACATATTTAATATGAATGCACGTGTCAGCTGGGGCTTGTTTACGATCCTGTTGATTTCCCTTTCCTCTTTTTGTCTGCATGCATCTTGTGTGTGTGTGTGTGTGTACGTGTGTGTGTGTGTGTGTGTGTGAGAGAGTGTGTGAGTGTGTGTTGAAGCTTACGGAATATTGGTGCAAAGTTTGTGTGTGTGTGTGCGAGTGTGTGTGAGAGACTCCTTTCAGATGTAGACATGGTGGCATTGCCCTCAATCTTACACAGCCTTTGACTGTGTACACACATACACACACACACACACACACACACACACTTACAGAGAGACGCAGAAGTTGTACAAAGACATTCCTGTATCCGTTGAGACAAGTTTGCGCTGGAACTCGGGTAGGGTGTGTGTGTGTGTGTGTGTGTGTGTGTGTGTGTGTGTGTGTGTGTGTGTGTGTGTAACTGCGACTATTTACATAAATATTTACTCATATGTGTGTGTTTCTGAGGGTACTCCAACACAGAATCAGCTTTCTAGCAACAATAAAAGTCCCGTTATTAAAAAACGTTTCTGTGCACATTATGGCGGCTTAATGTCATTGTGTTGTAATATTCGCTCGTCAGCACATAAATGGCACTTTTTGCAACTTCTTTACAGAGATGTTTAGAGCATTTCTCTTTTACAAAACAAACTCACCAGACTCCCATGAATAAATGGCCCTTCTTCTGGTCATAAACACACGTGTCTGTGTTCACGTGCAGCTTCTCAGTTGATACATTGTTCCTCCAACACTGCGCCAATTACAATGTATCCTTGATCTTTTATTCAACTTTAACACAATATGCTCTGTGTTGTGATCATGTGACTTTTGGGGGGGGGGGGGTTTAACCCCTTTTTCTCTCCAATTGTATCCGGCCAATTACCCCACTCTTCCGAGCCGTCCCGGTCGCTGCTCCACCCCCTCTGCTGATCTGGGGAGGGCTGCAGACTACCACATTCCTCCTCCCATACATGTGGAGTCGCCAGCCGCTTCTTTTCACCTGGCAGTGAGGAGCTTCGCCAGGGGGACGTAGCGTGTGGGAGGATCACGCTATTCCACCCCAGTTCCCCCTCCCCCCTGAACGGGTGCCCTGACCGACCACAGGAGGCGCTAGTCAGCAACCAGGACCCATACCTACATCCGGCTTCCCACCCGCAGACATGGCCAGTTGTGTCTGTAGGGACGCCCGACCAAACCGGAGGTAACATGGGGATTTGACCCGGCGATCCCCGTGTTGGTAGGCAACAGAATAGACCACTGCGCTACCTGGATGCCCCTTGTATGACCTTTTTTTTATTGTATTGTATTTTTTTTAATTTTTTTTTTTAGTGCCAATCAACTTTGTTTTTCAGAAGCAGGATGCTTAAAAGCAGAGAAGAGAGTGAAGCCTAACAGACAGCACATGTTCTCTTAAGGGAGCACAAAAATAAGTGGATGACATAGAGGTTATACAGCATTTAGGAGACACACACAAACACACATGATACATGTCCATACTAGAACACCTCCAACACCACGCACGCACACACACACACACACACACACACACACACACACACACACACACACACACACACACACACACACACACACACACACGATACATGTCCATACTAGAACACCTCCAATACCACGCACACACACACACACACACACACACATGATACATGTCCATACTAGAACACCTCATACACCACGAAAACATACACACACACAAGATACATGTCCAGAGTAGAACACCTCCAACCACACGCATACATATACGCACACACACACGATACATGTCCGTACTAGAACACCTCCAACACCATGCACACATACACACACACACGATACATGTCCATACTAGAACACCTCCAATACCACGCACACACACACACACACACACACACACACACACATGATACATGTCCATACTAGAACACCTCATACACCACGAAAACATACACACACACAAGATACATGTCCAGAGTAGAACACCTCCAACACACGCATACACATATACACACACACACGATGCATGTACATACTAGAACACCTCCAACACCACGCACACATACACATACACACGATACATGTACATACTAGAACACCTCCAACACCACGCACACACACACACACACACACACACACACACACATGATACATGTCCATACTAGAACACCTCCAACACCATGCACACATACACACACACACACATGATACATGTCCATACTAGAACACCTCCCAACACCACGCACACACACACACATGATACATGTCCATACTAGAACACCTCCAACACCATGCACACATACACACACACACACACACATGATACATGTCCATACTAGAACACCTCCCAACACCACGAACACATACACACACACACACATGATACATGATACATGTCCATACTAGAACACCTCCCAACACCACGAACACATACACACACACACACATGATACATGATACATGTCCATACTAGAACACCTCCAACACCACGCACACACGTTCCACTGCCATTATATTCTGGATGTGCATGTGCGTGTGTGCACCACATGCCTTTCTTTGCATATGCATGCATACTTATTGGCCTTGGTTGTCTGTGGATGTGAGCGTGTATACCTGTGCATGTGTCTACGTGTGTGTGTGTGTGTGTGTGTGTGTGTGTGTGTGTGTGTGTGTGCGCGCGTGCATTGTGATCCTCCATTTGCCGCACCCTCTCCCTGCCTCTCTGTTGTCAGAATACATTTGACGATTGGCAGTGTGTGAGAAAGAGGCTCGGGGTGTGTGAGGTGGGGGTGACTGGTAAAGTGTGTATGTCTGTAACCTGTCTGTCACTTACACACAATCTGTTCTGGTGTCTGACTGTAATCATGTGCTCTATTTTGCTTTTGATATTTGCATGAATGCGTGTGATTTTTTTTTTTTTTACCTGAGCTCCAGTGCTTGTTATGTGTTTAAATGTTGGCCCTTGTCAATGTACATAAACGTTCTGTGTGTGTGTGTGTGTGTGTGTGTGTGTGTCTGTGTGTGTGTGTGTGTGTGTCTGTGGGCCGGCGCTCGGCCGCCCTGAAGCAGCGGATTTGATCTTTGCAAAGGCTAACATCTGTCGCCTGTCATTTTAGCAAGATTGATGACAGCTACCAGAATGGAAGGGTGAGGAGGAGGAAGGTGAGATGGGGGGGGTGGGGGGTGGAGAGAGAGGATGACTAGTATGGAGCGCCGGAGCACGGATTTGGTGGTTGTAATGCATAGCAACAGGGTCATGAAGAGACAGAAGACAGAAAGAAAAGCGGAGAAGTCGACCAGAAAGTGAATGTGGTTTATGTATTTGACATTACACAGTGACAGTTATGACTGGTCATAGGCCAAATGACATAACGACCAACCTGTTTCTTAAAACACTGTGGTAGCATTGCACAGGGAAGGCCTGCATTGCTTTAAAAAAAGAAGAAGCTATTTTAGGGGCATCTGGGTGGCGTAGCGGTCTATCCGTTGCTTACCAACACAGGGATCGCCGGTTCGAATCCTCGTGTTACATCTAGCTTGGTTGGACATCCCTACAGACACTATTAGCCGTGTCTGCGGGTGGGAAGCCGGATGAGGGTATGTGTCCGGGTCACTGCACTAGCACCTCCTCTGGTCGGTCGGGGCACCTGTTCCGGGGGAGGGGGAACTGGGGGGGAATGGCGTGATCCTCCCACGCGCTACGTCCCCTGGCGAAACCCCTCACTGTCAGGGGAAAAGAAGCGACTGGCGACTCCATATGTATTGGAGGAAGCATGTGGTAGTGTGCAGCCCTCCCTGGATCGGCAGAGGAGTGGAGCAGCGACCGGGGTGGCTCGGAACAGCGGGGGTAATTGGCCGGGTGCAATTGAGGGGAAAAAAGGCGGGGGGAAAATCCACAAAAAAAAGCTATTTTAGGGAACGTGAACAGGAACGTGCAGTGAAGTCCATGTCTGGGTGGACAGTGAACTATATTTATTTGTGCCAGAGAGGCACAAGCAGACTCTGCCTCAGCAGCCTGCGTTCACGAATGCTAGCTTTGGGGCAAGCCACCCTGAATAGGGCATGCCTTTTATTGATAAAACAACACGTTTTACTTTTTAAAATTTATTTATCATTTTTTACAACAATCTATCAAATTAAAGTAATAAATGCGTATTTTTTGTAACTATCATGAGATTTCAGTTTTTTTTCTTATTAGCCTGGGTGAGGCACTGCCTACCCTGCCCCCCCCCCCCCCCCGGCTGCACATCACTGTACGTGAGTCTGATTCAAAAATGTTTTCTCACAGTGTGGCAAATCACTTCAATATCCTGTCATCTATCTCGTGCCATATGCTATGCCGAACCGTGTCAGATTCCTTATATGTGGACACATACTTGGCTAACACGTCTGATTTTGAGTCTGATCACATTTGTCCCGGCCTACAGAATAGTTAAGTCCTTACGCCCTTATGCAGTCGGGTACTCATCAGTATTAGTTCCCTTCAAACGATAAAGACGAGTAAAAGGGAAGAAAAAAAACACTTCCCTTGCTGAGTTAATATCATAATCATATTTCCATCCATTTTTTTTTCTCTCCCCCCCCCCCCCCCCGCTTTTATTCAGTTCTTGGTTTGTCCGCAGGGACAGAAGTCCCTGACCGCTGCACACTCGGCTGTCTGAAAAGAAAAAGAGTTAATTAACTCCGGAGTGGAGATATTAACCAAATAGACAGAAAGAGAGAAGCTGCACTCGTTTAAAGCCCAGCCAGCACAGTTCACGCTCCATGAATTATTCAGGCCTGCCGCCAGTTTGCTGAGAGAGTTTTAAGTGGACAATGACCCTATGCACACTCATTTAGCCCGCGCTTTGGCTAACAAGGCTAAGTATTCACCAACTCTCCGCTGTCCTTTGCTAACAGGCTAATGGAATTTCAATCTCGGGGATGCGCTGAATGGCTCGGGACGGGCGAGCCGCGATGAACACATATCAGTATTCAATTAGATATGTAGGTATTTTCAGCCTGGCCTTGTTAAGTGAAAAAAGATTAAAAAAAAATGTGTAAGGTACCGCTAGCAAAGGCTAAAAGGCTATCTCTGACCCTGGGGGTATTGCCTTAAATAGCAGCCTATATAACGCCTTTTCTTTGTAATCACAACCTTACCTGAGATGGAAAACGGCGTGTGCTGTAACATAGAAAATCTGTTGTGAACGAGGAAACTAAATGGGCCCTCAGGGACGGCTGGCCGTTTGATTCCCCGGGAGTTTCATTCACCGGGCTTTTCATTTGTTCAAGAAAAATATGACTACTCACAACACTGAGCAAGCATTACACAAGAGCATGCTATAGACTCACAAGGTAGAGGACGGCAGAATAACTCATTAGGAAGCCGCACAGCCACAGTAACGGCCTCTCAGAAACACGCTCAAATACAGCTGATGATGGGGCGTCCGGGTGGCGTGGCGGTCTATTCCGTTGCCTACCAACACGGGGATCTCCGGTTCGAATCCCCGTGTTACCTCCGGCTTGGCACAATTGGCCGTGTCTGTGGATCGGAAGCCGGATGTGGGTATGTGTCCTGGTTGCTGCACTAGCGCCTCCTCTGGTCGGTCGGGGCAACTGTTCAGGGGGGGAGGGGGAACTGGGGGGGGGGATAAGGTGATCCACCCACGCACTACGTCCCCCTGGCGAAACTCCTCACTGTCAGGTGTAAAGAAGCGGCTGGCGACTCCACATGTATCGGAGGAGGCGTGTGGTAGTCTGCAGCCCTCCCCGCATCAGCAGAGGGGGTGGAGCAGCGACCGGGACGGCTCGGAGGAGTGGGGTAATTGGCCGGATACAATTGGGGAGAAAAAAGGGGGAAATAATCCACAAAAAAAAAAATACAGCTAATGACACCCTGCAGTCGGTGCATGTACAAGAAAGCACACACACACACACACACACACACACACACACACGCAAAAGAAATATCTGAACATGTTGTCGTGTTATTTCCCTGATACGCTGAAGCATTCACACCTGTTCTCATGCACACCTTCACATACTGCACATGTACACAGAAAGACACACATTGTGTCCAAATATCCGAATACTACAGTCATTGTCCATAGTATGGTTGTATTATGGCCCTGCAAAATGTAGCACACCAGAAATGATTAAAATAGTGTTCAGTTGTTGGTATAATGTGGTTTAATGAGAAACCCTTGCCATGTTGAGCCTAACCTTGATATTGCGCATTGTTTTATTGACGCTGTTACATATATAACCTGTAGGGGGCAGAAGTGAGTAGCTGTAGGCGGAGCTGGCCTGATCAGTTCATCTGGAGCGGGGGGGAAATGTGAAGTGGTTTTGCAGGAAGTAGTAAGTGACGGGACAGGAAAGAGAGGGAAAAGCTATTGCTTGGTGGAGCAGCCATGTTAATGCCACCACAAGCCTCTGCCTCAAAGCCGGTCATTGTGTTTTGTGGATGTGTTTGTAGGTGTGGTGTCAGTCCGGCCAAGAATACTTTGTTTAGTCGAATGGTGTGGTGACGCGAACATACAAGCACACAGGGTGGCCTCAGGCCTGGTGGCCCCTTCACCTCTACCCCTGGTGAGATCACTCCATAGGGAGTGTCTTTCATTTATTTCCTTTATTGCAACACATTGCTGACGTTCAGACTTTGCTACATGTGGAGTCGCCAGCCGCTTCTTTTCACCTGACAGTGAGGAGTTTCGCCAGGGGGACATAGCACGTGGGAGGATCACGCTATTCCCCTCCAGTTCCCCTCCCCCTGAACTGGCGCCCCCGACCGACCAGAGGAGGTGCTAGTGCAGCGACCAGGACACATAGCCACATCCGGCTTCCCACCCGCAGACACGGCCAATTGTGTCTGTAGGGACGCTCGACCAAGCCGGCGGCAACACGGGGATTCGAACCACCGAGCCTTGTGTTAGTACACAACGGAATAGACCATTACGCCACCCGGACGCCCTTGGACTGTTTTCTGAGGAGTTTTTGAGTCTATTCCTTTTGGAAAGCTATATTTTTGCATTTTCAGGGGTTGCTTTCAATTGAGCTTGGACTCTGTGAACTACTGGAAATTGCCTGAAATGCGCTTCACTTTGGACTCCTGTTAATAAATAAATACACGTCGTTTTGTCAGTAGAGTAAACATCTACTTTAATTCTTTGTGGGCAGTGATTGCCATGAAGTTTTGAGGTTACAAGGTTACAGCGTTTTTAGAAATAAGCTGATTGTTACAGTAGTAAGTTCTGTAGTACCCATTTTTAAGAAACAAGATCAAAAATGTCAAAAGTGTTGCAAAACCTAGTATGCTAAACATACCAGGATGTAGCCTACGTTCACCAAAAACATCTTCAAATGTCCCTGTCTGCTGTAAAAGGCTCGTTACCACCACTACTACTACTACTACTACTACTACTACTACAACAACTTCCGGCTGCTCCCTTTAGGGGTCACCGCAGCGGATCATCTGTTTCCATCTCTTCCTGTCCTCTGCATCTTCCTCTGTCACACCAGCCACCTGCATGTCCTCCCTCACCACATCCATAAACCTCCTCTTTGGCCTTCCTCTTTTCCTCTTCCCTGGCAGCTCCATATTCAGCATCCTTCTTCCAATATACCCAGCATCTCTCCTCCACACCTGTCCAAGCCATCTCAACCTCGCCTCTCTTGCTTTGTCTCCAAACTGTCCAACCTGAGCTGTCCCTCCAATATACTCCTTCCTAATCCTGTCCTTCTTCGTCACTCCCGATGAAAATCTTAGCATCTTCAACTCCAACACCTCCTGCTCCACCTCCTGTCTTTTCATCAGTTCCACTGTCTCCAAACCATACAACATAGCTGGTCTCACAACCATCTTGAAAACCTTCCCTTTAACTCTTGCTGTTACCCTTCCTTTTTTTTGGTGGGGGGGGGGTTCCTCCCTTTTCCCCCCCTAATTGTATCCGGCCAATTACCCCACTCTTCCGAGCTGTCCCGGGCGCTGCTCCACCCCCTCTGCCATTACCGCTCAATACGAGTTCATTATCTCTCTTCACTCGTAACCACGTCGAATATGGCCATTTTGCGTGGTTACCATGGAGATGAAGGTGCCGTGACTGACAGCCCCCACCTCTTTGAGCTCAGCGTGCATATATACTTTTGTAAGTATATAGTGTTAATTTAGTAAACATAATTAGCTTATCAGGCGCAGGGGCCCCCTTCTGATTCAGTCTTCACCAGAAGTCAAACGGAGTCCTTGTCGCGTTGCATTGTGGATGAATTCGCCGAATTCTTCTGATTCACCACGCTAGCTGTGGAAGGAAGCGAGAGAGAGAGAGACAGACAGACAGACAGAGAAAGAAAGTTTTATTCCAATTAGCTGTGGGAAACAAAAACCCACTCAACCTTGTTGATAGAAATTGCATTCGCGAGCGAAGCAGGCGAGGGCCAAGGTAAATGCTGATTAATTTGATTTCCTTGATGAATAGACACCAAGTCTTGGAAAAAGAAAAGTGTGTGGTGGGCGAGAAAGCAGGAATGCGGTGTGTATTCCCTGCAGAGGTATGAAAAAAAGAAAGAAAGAAAAGCGGATGAATACGGGAGTGGGAGAAGGTGAATGGTAGTTTGGTATGCCGGAGTGAAGGGTGCATCGTATGGGCGAGGCGGCTTGCTATAAGAAGGACCCGGCGTGCAACGAAACATCAGCCCAGAGCAACGTCCAAGGTCCGCGAGCTCCTTTAGAAATAAATAATGGGGGGGGGGGGACACCCTGCCAATTTCCTCACCTTTATCAGGGGGGTGTCCAGGTAGCGTGGCGGTCTATTCTGCTGCCTGTCAACACGGAGATCGCCGGTTCGAATCCCCATGTTACCTCTGGCTTGGTCGGGCGTCACTACAGACATAATTGGCTGTTTCTGCTGGTGGGAAGCCGGATGTGGGTATGTGTCCTGGTCGCTGCACTAGCGCCTCCTCTGGTCGGTTGGGGAACTGGAGGGGAATAGCGTGAGCCTCCCGTGCACTCCATCCCCCTGGCGAAACTCCTCACTGTCAGGTGAAAAGAAGTGGCCGGCGAGTCCACATGTATCGGAGGAGGCATGTGGTAGTCTGCAGCCCTCCCCGGTTCAGCAGAGGGGGTGTAGCAGCGACCGGGACGGCTCAGAAGAGTGGGGTAATTGGCCGGATACAATTGGGGGGGAAAAAAGGGGGAGGGGCTTTATCAGGATACTTTGAAACACCTCCTACGACTGAGAGTCCAGTAAAACGCCCCGGTTTTTATGTTAGGTGGGAAAGTTCAGTCCTCGACGTTTGCCGTCACCAGCTTGTTACACACAGTTTGCGCTCCGCGGGGTTTCCGTCGCACAACACAGGTACACACTGCGCCGCACTCGTCTGCTTGCCTTGTGTTCAACAAAGCCTTACTTGACATCTTTTCGCATTTCAACAGCTTAGACAAAGGCAACACAACAACGTCTGCTCCGCCCGTCTCCAAGGAGAGAGCGATGGGGTGGGGGGGCGGGGGGGAGAAATCGAATAAGAAAGCGAGGGATAAGGCAGAAACGTTATGCAAATGGGTTTTATAAGTCGAGTCGGGCGTGTTGTCATGACACTGTCTATATTTAAAACAGGTCACCTTAACCCAACCCCCGCTGTCTCAATGACAGACACGGTGTGAGGCTGCGCTGACATCTGGATGTTTCACAAGCGCAATGACAAATACTCACACACACACACACACACACACACACACACATACTCGCACACAAGCACGTTCACAGGAAAACACAACACACACACACACTTTTTCAAGCATATTTGCATATTCACAGAGGAATGCACACAAACACTCAGTGTTACAACAACCCATACACACATGCGTACACACACATGCACAAACACACACACACACACGTGCACAAACACACACGTGCATGCACAAAGGCATCAATACACACGCAAACACAGGAGTGCGGCAATTTCGGTGACACATGTATATATGTAAAACTGGCCAGCCGCATTCTCTGCAGGCCAGGACCCAATCATTCCAGTGTGTCGAGCGAAGAGACAACCAGTCAACCATTCAGCCAGCCAGCCAGCCAGCCAGCCAGCCGGGCAGGCAACACAGGTGACAGAAGAGATCACCTGACCCCAATGCATTCACCCATCCCTCCATCCATCCCTCTACTCACCCCACCCCCACCCACCACCACCACCCTCTTCATTTGGCCCTTCACATTCCCCCACTCTTCCATATTCAACAGCAGCACTATGCATGCATGCATACAAGCCCATTTTATGGGGCCATTGAGTGGCCATGAAGGATGGCGGCGGTGCCTATTTACATCTGCCCCCCCCCCCAGTGCCCCCCGCAGGCTGTCCGATTTTAATGGAGGAGAGAGAGACGACACTGACCGGCCGCCCACCCCAATCCACACACACACACACACACACGCACCTCTCACTTGTGCTCTCCATCCTTCTCCCTGCACCCCCTTCCTTCCGTCACCCCCAAACCCCTATTTCAATAATTTCATCAGTTCATTTGCCTGGCAGACACGCCAGGAGCACTTTTTTTCCCCCCCAAGCATCCCTCTCTCTCTCTCTCTCCCCCCCCCCCTCTCCCTCGGTTCTCTCTCCCTCTTTTCCTCGCCTTGACCTAGATACCCGGGGAGCGGTGTGACACTTCTCCCTGGCCAGAGCAAGACGACCAAAACAGGACCCCCCCCCCCTTCCCTTCCCGCCTCCATGTTTCTTCCAACCACCATCTTCTCCTCTTCGTCTCTTCTTTCACTCTGACATGCCATCCGTCCTTCCCTCTCTCTCAACCTCTCCCCCCCCTCCCCTCCCCTCCCTCTGCTGTCTATAAAATATGCCTGGCCGTTATCTCTCTCCTCACGCAGCAGAATAATGAAAGGCAGTGGCATGACAGATTGGACATAGATGAGATTGCCGCTGTGACTATATGCACGGCTCGCCTCGCCCCGGCTTTGCATCTGAAATGGAAAAAGGAGGGTGTGTGCATGTGTGGTGTGTGTGTGTGTGTGTGTGTGTGTGTGTGTGTGTGTGTGTGGGAGAGACAGAGAGAGAGACGGGGGGGAAGAGAGGTGGGGCAGAGGGGGGCAAAGGGTGACAGTAGGCTTGAGGGCCAAAGGGGTTTGTGTGTGTGTGTGTGTGTGTGTGTGTGTGTGTGTGTGTGTGTGTGTGTGTGCGCCTGCATGTGCGTGCGTGCGTGCGTGCGATTGTGTGTGCGCGTGTGTGTCAGGATATTAAAGGACAGAAGGATGTGCGGGTGCTTGTTTTTATGCAGGTGCGCGTGTGTGTGTGTGTGTGTGTGTGTGTGTGTGTGTGTGTGTGTGTGTGTTTTCGTTCACACACAAACATACAGCAGCCAATCTGGACTATATTATGATTCTGAAGGGTGGACTTCATATATATGTCACAATCACATTAACGCTCTCCAATACAAACACACACACACACACACACACACATTAATCTACTACACATTTATATGCACAAACAGATATGTTAATAAATGCACACACAGTTATGCATAAATGCATACACATTCATTCAGGTGTAGGTGCACACATACACATCCACACTGTGCGTACTGCTGTTGTGGCTTAAAACAGCTGATGAAATAACAATTTGTCGTACTGTAACTCCAAACAACTGAATGGTTACACTTTATTGTTATTTATCAACCCTAAAATACTTGTCCAATATGTATTATAATAATTTTAATCCCACATAAATCTATAATCAGCACAAGCAGAGAGAAGAGGAAACGGTGGACATACATTTAAACAGGACAGTGTGTGTGTGTGTGTGTGTGTGTGTGTGTGTGTGTGCATGCGCGCCCACATCCCCCATGTTAAACAGCTGTGCCAGTGCATCGGGCCCAGATAACACAGGCCACAACAGGCGACCCCCGGCACAGGGGTGTAAATACGCCGCCAAGATGGCCGCTGCACACGGTGGCACGATGCCAGCGGGTGCGTGTAAGCACCTGGTAGGTCCACAGACGGTCGGCGTTGCCCCCCGCAGTCGGGGGTCCATGTCGAGTGAGCCACCTCGACGCCTGCAGGTTTCCGGGCGTTTTCAAACACATCCTGTAACACTGTGTGTTCACACACACTACCGCCGCCTGTAAGACGGACAAGGCTGTAGCGCCTCGTGTGTTATCAGCCTCGCCCTTTATTTATCGAGTCATTGTTGTGAAACTCGATGCTCCGGCAGATTGATGACGTCATCCTCTATGCCGACTGAAAATAGCTGTCTTAGTTTAGCCCAGTATGACGCCAAAGCGTGCAATACACCCGCCGGTCCAACGTGTCAGTGTCACGGTTTGCCTCAGCCGTGACAAGTACGCGCGTGTATGAAGGGGCAGTGCCACTAGGGGGCGATGATTAACTCAATGCCAGCAACTCCGCACGGAGGAAAAGAAGCATACAGCATTTTCCAAAATCCCTCCCCTAACCCTGACCCTGACCGCTTGTTTTTTTCCGCACCCACATTCCGGGAACTCTGCCTCTGATTGGCTAGTACTCGCTGCCTCCGTTGGTTAGGTTGGTTAGGGTTAGGGTGGGGTTAGGGATAGGGTTAGCCAATCAGAGATAGAGTAGGGGCGGGTCTTCCTGGAATAGGAGAGCGTGACGGGGGCGTGTTCTTGCGGAAAACGGGTACGAAAAAAAATCACACACCCTGACCCTAACCTGCCTTCACCGCTTAATCATCGCCCCCTGCTGGCAGTTCACCTTCATACACACACTCTAAGTACACACATACACGTACTTTTCACACCGTGACACTGACACGCTGGGCCGGCAGGCGTATTACACGCTTTGGCATGATACCGGGTTGCTTATTTCTGATTGGTTCATTTTCCAGACTTTTTTTCGTTTTCAGATCCCTCCCCTCCCTTTTTCCTCCCCAATTGTACTTCGTCAGTTACCCCACTCTCAGAGCCGTCCCGGTCGCTGCTCCACCCCCTCTGCCGATCAGGGGAGGGCTGCAGACTACCACGTGCCTCCTGATACACATGGAGTCACCAGCCGCTTCTTTTCACCTGACACTGAGGAGATTCACCAGGGGGACGTAGCGCGTGGGAGCACCACACTATTCCCCCTAGTTTCGCCTTCTCCTGAACAGGCACCCCGACTGACCAGAGGAGGCGCTAGTGCAGCGACCAGGACACATACCCACATTCGACTTCCCACCTGCAGACACGGCCAATTGTGTCTGTAGGGGCACACAACCAAGCCGGACGCAATACGCAGATTCGAACTGTCGATTCCCAGAATACACCGCTACGCCACCTGGATACCCCCTTTATTTATCAGTCATTATTTTGAAACTCAATTTTCAATTTAACTGTACCGCACAGCGGATTATTGATGGCATCCTCTGTGCCGACTGAAAATAGCTCTCTTCTGGTTGGTTCATTTTCCAGACCTTTTTTTTCCCGCTACTTCCCCCCCCCCCCAATTGTATCCGGTCAACTGCCCCACTCTTCCGAACCATCCTGATCTCTGCTTCACCCCCTTTACCAATCCGAGGAGGGCTGCAGACTACCACGTCTCCTCCAATACATGTGGAGTCACCAGCCACTTCTTTTCACCTGACAGTGAGGGGTGTTGCCAGGGGGAGGTAGCACGTGGGAGGATCACGCTACCCCCCCCCGAACAGGCGCCCCTACCGACCAGAGGAGGCGCTAGTGCAGCGACCAGGACACATACCTACATCCAGCTTCCCACCCACAGACACGGCCAATTGTGTCTGTAGGGATGCCTGACCAAGCCGGAGGTAACACAGGGATTCGAACCAGCGATCCCCGTGTTGGTAGGTAACGGAATAGACCGCCACGCCACCCGGACGTCCTGTCAGACATTTTGCTAATACTTCTACTGGTTTCCAGATGAACCTCGCACTTGACAGACACAGTCCTTCAAGCTGGCTCCCTCGCTCCTGTAAAAGCAATACACGACAGGTTCGAACCCTCGTCGTGCAGTAATGTTTCCGTAAATGTTACACACTATGAAACTGGGCTGGTGCTCAGACACACATGTAAACCCGACAGGAAGCAGTTTACGGGTTAGCATGGATGGATGTGTGCGTGAATGGGGTTGATAGAGGCGATGTAGAGCGGCTGGGGAAACTGGTGTAAGTGGTTTATCTCCAGGGGGAGAGAGGATGGCTCACCTCTGGGGGGACCAAATCAACACGTCCAAGTCCAACTTCAGGACAGCCGGAGGACGGACGCCGACACATCTTCAGTCACCAGCCAGAACACAGATGTCTCTCTTTAAAGACGTAAAAGCAGAAGGAAGGCTGGATGAGGGAGAAAAGGAGGAGGAGGGGGTTAGGAGACGCAGAGGAGGACTGTTGGGTGGATCATTTATGATGTTGTACTTCTTGGCGTGGAGGGTGGAGCCGTGTTGTGACGGAGCCGAAATGAAGATGACACCAGCCAGAGAGAAGCAGGTAAACAGGCCCAACCTGCTTTGCCTGGGGTGACCATCTGGCCCGGTCTCATGGCACACCAGCCCGCAGGACACACACACACACACACACACACACACACACACACACACACACACACACACACACACCAAACAGGTGTCCCTGGGTACCTGATGTTCCCTCTCCCCCTCACCTCAGTTTTTGTTTTTGTATCTTCGGTGCTGACACGCTTTGGCTGCAAGCAATGGTAGTCATCAGGTAAGGGAACAAGCAGAAAGTGTGTGTTCTAACACACACACACACATGCACACACACACACATGCACAGGTACACACTATGTATACATAAACAAACAGGCATAGACATATGGTCATCGTGTGCAGTGTTGTAGTCCTTAAGTGGTGTTAACTTGACCTGAGGCGAGAGTGGGGGGGGGGGTAGAGAGAGACAGAGAGAGAGAGGGAGAGAGGGAGGGAAAGAGAGAGAGAGATAGAGAGAGAGAGAGAGAGAGAGAGGGAGGGAGGGAAAGAGAGAGAGAGAGAGAGAGGAGAGAGATTGTTTAAAATTCTGCAAATTATTGATGTTAACTGTACCGGTACTTTCTGGCACAAAACTGTCTCCGGTCTGTTTGTCACACACACACACACACACACACACACACACACACACACACACACACACACACACACACACACACACACACACATGTAATTGTACTGGTACTTTCTGTCACCTGTCTCTTGTGTGTGTGTCTCTCTCTCTCTCTCTCTCTCTCTCTCTCTCTCTCTCTCTCTCTCTCTCTCTCTCTCTCTCTCTCTCTCTCACACACACACACACACACAGAGCTGTGCGTGTTTTTGCTATTTTTTTTAAGATAACATTTTGGATTAAAGTCAACCTGTGGCCCTTCAAAATACTCCACCCCCCCCCCGTGCTAATTAAAGGGCAGCATTCTACACTAGCTCATGCCACCCAAAATAAAGCTGAGCGCGTGTGAGCGAGCGGAGGGCAAGGGGCTTCGGCCTTCGGCGGGGGGACGCAGCGTGTCGTGATGTTTCACAGCGGATAAAATATTCATACGAAATGAGAGAGCAAAGTTCCAGGGAGGGCATGTGGGGTGGGGTGGTGCTGGTGCTGGTGGGTGGAGGGGGGGGGGAGAAAAAAAGTTAATGAATATAAGTAATCAAATTCACTATCTCCTCCTTTTTTTATTGAAAATCCTTTTTTTTAGTTAATTAGAGCCTATTACTATTCTAATTGGCCGAGTCCTACACGTGCAGTGCGGCAGCATCATTATGGGGCTATTAAAGAAGAGCCACCGAGGGGGCTTCACTGAAAGAATAATCAACCAATCAATTAGGATCTTTGAGGAAAATGAGCCTGGGAACATTATCATGTTTGATCTTATGTCCTTGGGTGCGGCTGCCGCATGTGTGTTTTTCTTCTTCTCCTTCCATCTCTTTCTTCTTCTTCCTGGTGTCCAGAGTCAACAGTCTCCACCAGTGCCCCCCCTCCAACCCCCCTTCTGCCCAAAACCGGTGTTGTGATGAGCGTTAACTGTTTCCGGCGGGGTTTATTAGAATGGCCCATTAGAGGCGGGTTAAGGGGGGATGGGGGGGGGGGGGTCCTAACAGGCCCTGGGCCCGGTTTAAAACCCTGCTGGGTCAGAGGCCACAGGGAGCACGCGCTTATCTGGCCGAGCCTACGGGACACGGATCTGCTTCGTTTCTCGCCGCTGCGGTTTGGCGAAACGTTTCCCAGTGTTACTCCCTGACTTATCTGATGGGATGAAGAGACTCCAAGTAGGATTCGAACCCACGGTAGTCCCGCGCGTGCGCGTGTACATACCCATGTCCCATTAAATGTCATGCATGTTTGCATGTAGTACAACTATGTAACCATGTCTTACTATATGGAGGAACACACACATATCTATATCTATATCTTTATATATATATATATATATATATATATATATATATATATATAGTAGCTTTATTGACAGCTGATGATTGTTTATGGCATGAAACAGGCTTGTACTGTCTCATACTGAATTTACTTGACTCACTGGATTTTATATATATATGAAGATGCAGGAAAAAAGTTTTAATCCATACTTATTATATTTTTTTTAATTTGTTTTTGAGTTTTTTTGTATTTGTTTTCATTAAATCTTTCTGCCTAAACCATAGAGGCGGAACTTAATTACTCAATGCAATTTAGAGTGATAACACAAAAAATATATAAATAAATAAAGAACCTCAAAAGTAGTGATTGTGTCCTGTGTGGTACCTATTTCCACGGGTTACACAATTTTGGAAGTGAATTTGTACTTGGATACCCAGGCAGTGGCAGCAAATTTGTTGAAATAGGTAGTAAAGTATCTATCTATCTAAAAAGTTAAAAAAAATGATAAAAACCCGTAACATCTTCATGGGTTAATCCCACATTGGATGGCTTAATGACGTCATAGGTGCTTGATTCTGAATTCCGGATTTATAAAAGAAAGTTGTCTGTTTTCAGAAGTTTTTGTTGGTTTGACGTATCTGTATCGTGAACTCTTAAAGAGAAAATCGAGTACAAATACACGCATGTGTTGGCAGCGTGTCATATCGAGATCCGGTAATACACGTGTGAGTCCTGTTTGTCCGTCAGTGATACAGTAGTGGGTGTTTCTGTAGGTCTGTTGTAACGCCACTAGGAGGCGCCGTGCAGTCTGCTGGAGGCGCGATGCGTGTTGTCACATAGACTCAACGCTGAGAAACTCCACCGGTGTCACTCTTCAGCACAGAAGAGACAAAACACGTAAAGCCCAAATCAGCTTCCACGGACCAGATGGTGGAAGGTGACTGGGAAGGCCGCCAGTATGAACCAGACCAACAGTGTCCTTTAGAAACCCCTGATGTAATGAGCTGCATCCCAGTGCTCCCAGTCTCACTGGCCGTGTGCTGAGCCGGCGTGACGTCGGAGCGTTTACACGAGACATCCGGGGGATTTCTCTCACACCTTCACAGACCTTCATGATGAGGACTTCCTGATTAAAACTGGCTTCCAGAGAGGAATATCTTAGCTATAATAGCTGCTTATTTTCCATCCTCGGCATGAATCATTAGTCTTCATCGTAGTCTACCTTCCTAACTATCTGTGCCATGGGATCACTTTCCTTTAACCACCGCCGCAGCCGCCTCGGCCAGTTTTCCAGGAAGCATCCATGCCTCATCAGTCCATGCTGTTTGCTCCATAATCAAATAGTCACTAAATAAGGAAGCTAGCAAGGAGGCTGTCAGGCCTCAGGGATGCTAATGGTCGTCTGGGGCTGCGTGCTAATTAGCAGCTTAGCATGCTACATGTCCAATAAGAGAGACGGGCTCTTAATATGGGATATCACTCTGAAAAGAGACCAACCCAGTTTAAAAGATAATAATAATAATTCATGCTGCCATCCTGCATGGAGAACTTAATATTCGGCAACTTGTCTGTTGGAGCTGGGCCACGTGACGTGCAGGTAGATGTGTATTTGATTTAAACGGAACAAATGGAAGTATAGAGATGAGGGAATTACTGAGAGAGAGAGAGAGAAAGTGGAGGGGGGTGGGGAGTGGAGGGTGGGTAGACACCATGGCTGTTCAGAAACGCGTCTCAACACCGCCTGTTGCTGCAGACCCGGCTGAGGGATCCTCCGTCATCCTTTCAACCCCGGGTAGAAAAGTGAAGGAGGACAACAAGCGGAGGAGCAGGGGTCGACCAGCGAGCCCTGTCCAAATCAGCGCTACACGGCGAGAGGATGTCTTCACAGCCAATAGTATTTCCTCTTCTTTCTTCTTGAACCCGGAGCGCGTCTTCACAGCGGCGCCGCGCGCCACGGCGTTCAGAGGGAGCATCGACGACACGACCACAGGCCGGCGTGTCAGCGGCTAATGAAGGACGAGGACAATACTGCTGCCAAGACGGACAGCCACCACTACACGGTGTGTGTCTGTGTGTGTGTGTGTGTGTGATTGTGTGTGTGCGTACATACGTATTTGCATGTATGTGTGTGTGTGTGATTGTGTGTTTGTGTGTGTGCCTATGTACGTATTTGCATATATGTGTGTGATTGTGTGGGTGTGATTGTGTGTTTGTGAGTGTGCGTACATACGTATTTGCATGTATGTGTGTATGTGTGTGTGTGAGATTTTGTGTGTGGGTGTGATTGTGTGTATGATTGTGCGTGTTTGTGTGTGTGTGCGTACGTACGTGTTTGCCTGCATTTGTGTGTGTGTGTGTGTGTGTGTCCATACGTACGTGTGTGTGTCTATGTGTGTGATTTTGTGTGTTTGCGATTGTGTGTGTTTGCGTGTCTGTACGTACGTACATACGTGTTTGCGTGCACGTGTGTGTTTGTGTGCGTGTGATTGTGTGAGTGCGCGCGATTGTGTGCGTGCATGTGTGTGTGCATGTGTGTGCAATCGTGTTTGTGTGTGTGTGCCCACGTACGTGTTTGCGTGCATGTGTGTGTAAGTATGTGTGATTATGTGCGCGATTGTGTTTGTGTGTGTGTGTGTGTGTGAGAGAGAGAGAGAGAGGGAACCAACTCACCTGATATAAAGTCAACTCATTCAAACTGGAGACGGAGTCGGAACTTTTTCCTTTTTCCATTTTTTCTTTCTTTTTTCCCTCCCTCCATCAACGGAAAGAGAAGCCGTGGACACGTTCCAGCCGTGGAAAGAGAAATAAATATATTAAATTGCAGAGGAGATTATAATTTATCATTTCTTTATTAAAAAGTAATGCGGGTGAATTAACTTTGAATTAAATTCTATTTGCATGGCATTACTGGAGTCATCTGTGTAAATGGCTTCAAATCCCAAACGGGACACTGTTCCCTCCGACAGCATGGCTGTGCAGGAGGACACACTTTTTCCTCTGCTCCCGGTGGGATGTTTTAATGGAGGCCAGGCATTCACCGAAACATTGGCATCGGTGAATTTATCAGATATTGTTAAAGGCGAGACGCTACAACATATTAGGAGGGAGAAGGAGCAGGAGCTGTTAGCCGCATTAGCAGATTCCATTTAGCTGAATGTCAACAAGCTAAACACTGCACATGCTGAGACATGCAGCGGTGCTTTCTTCATGCTACTCTCTTCATGCTACTCTCTTCATGCTACTCTCTTCATGCTACTCTCTTCATGCTACTCTCTTCATGGTACTCTCTTCATACTACTCTCTTCATGCTACTCTCTCATGCTACTCTCTTCATGCTACTCTCTCATGCTACTCTCTCATGCTACTCTCATGCTACTCTCTCATGCTACTCTCTTCATGCTACTCTCTTCATGCTACTCTCTCATGCTACTCTCTTCATGCTACTCTCTTCATGCTACTCTCCTCATGGTACTTTCTTCATGATACTTTCTTCATGGTACTTTCTTCATGTTACTTTCTTCATGGTACTTTTTTCATGTTACTTTCTTCATGGTACTCTTCATGCTACTCTCTCATGCTACTGTCTTCATGCTACTCTCGCATGCTACTCTCTTCATGGTACTCTCTTCATGCTACTCTCTTCATGCTACTCTCTCATGCTACTCTCTTCATGCTACTCTCTCATGCTACTCTCTCATGCTACCCTCTTCATGCTACTCTCTTCATGCTACTCTCTCATGCTACTCTCTTCATGCTATTCTCCTCATGGTACTTTCTTCATGGTACTTTTTTCATGGTACTCTTCATGCTACTCTCATGCTACTGTCTTCATGCTACTCTCATGCTACTGTCTTCATGCTACTCTCAAATGCTACTGTCTTCATGCTACTCTCTCATGCTACTTTCTTCATGCTACTCTCATGCTACTCTCTCATGCTACTCTCTTCATGCTACTCTCTCATGCTACTCTCTTCATAATACTCTCTCATGCTACTCTCTTCATGGTACTCTCTTCATGCTACTCTCTCATGCTACTCTCTTCATGCTACTCTCTCATACTACTCTCTTCATACTACTCTCTTCATGCTACTCTCTTCATGCTACTCTCTTCATGCTACTCTCTTCATGGTACTCTCTTCATGCTACTCTCTCATGCTACTCTCTCATGCTACTCTCTTCATGCTACTCTCTTCATGCTACTCTCTCATGCTACTCTCTTCATGCTACTCTCCTCATGGTACTTTCTTCATGGTACTTTCTTCACGTTACTTTCTTCATGGTACTTTTTTCATGTTACTTTCTTCATGGTACTTTCTTCATGGTACTCTCTTCATGGTACTCTATTCATGGTACTCTCTTCATGCTACTTTCTTCACGGTAATCCAAAGGATCAATCAAGTGCAACCGGACCAAGTCCGGTTGCACTTGATTGATTATCATCCATGACCTGGATGAATGAGAACATTCACAGACATCTTTCTTCACGGTACTTTCTTCATGGTACTTTCTTCATGTTACTTTCTTCATGGTACTTTCTTCATAGTACTTTCTTCATGTTAATTTCTTCATGGTACTTTCTTCATGGTACTTTCTTCATAGTACTTTCTTCATGTTACTTTCTTCATGGTACTTTGCAGTCAGGAAACATTAAACTATGTGTTTGGATGAAATAACGACTGACTGAAGCACGCAAAGACCCACTGAACCATCATTAATTGGCAACTAAAAGTTGCACGGTTTCAAATAACTTTCCTGTCGAGCAATGAAGTTACATGAACCCAGTGAATATGAAGAGAGAGAGAGAGAGAGAGAGAGAGAGAGAGAGAGAGAGAGAGACACACACACACACACACACTCTCTCACACACACACACACACACACACACACACACACACAGGGATACAGACAGAAAGACACAGAAAGACGGAGAGAGACACAGAGAGAGAGAGACAGACAGAAAGAGAGAGCGAGAGAGAGAGACTGCTAAGTATTGTTAAATTGGTTGGTTGGTTGTTTATTTTTAACAATACAGAAACTTTTTATGATAGTTTGTATAATATAAACTGTACTGTAGTGTTTTGTACCACCCAGTGCTTTGGCAATACTGTGTAATAGAATATGATCATGCCAATAAAGCCCTGTTGAATCGAATTGAATTGAATTGAGAGACCGAGAGAGAGACAGACAGACAGAATCAGCAGAGAGAGAGAGAGACACACACACACACACACACACACACACACACACACACACACACACACACACACACACATACCAACACAGAGAGCAAGAGAGAGAGACAGACAGACTGAGAGACAGCAGAGAGAGAGAGTCACACAGAGAGAGACACACACAGACAGACAGAGCGTGAGAGAGAGACAGCAGAGAGAGAGAATGAGAGAGAGAGACAGACATTGATGAGGAGTTTGATTGGCACATGGCTGGTGGGAGACACAAAGCGAGGGAGAGCCCGGGGGATGAGGGGGAGATCTGATTAGCTGGGCATTGTGAAAATGGAGTGTACCACGACTAATTCAAGACCCGCCGACGAGAGATTGAAAAATCTTCCAAGCCATACTCCTTATCGCAGTCTTTATTGAAATTCAATACTTCTCTCTCTCTCTCTCCCTCCCCCTATTTACAGTGGACAGGCACAAACAAACAATCACACACACACACACACACACACACACATACATACATACAATCCTCATGTATAACCTGCAATACATTTACAATTCCAGACATTGTTCCCACCCTCGCCCACACCACACACACACACACTCACACACACACACGTACACACAAAGACTGAAGGCTGATTTTCCAGTGGAGTATGTTTTCAGTTCAATCATCACTCTTTGATACTGAGCCATTTTGCACGTGCTTAAGGGCATGTACTGAAGATGTGGAGGATGAGGAAGAGACACTGAAACAGACACACACACACACACGCGCGCGCACACACACACACACACACACACACACACACAGATCGTGATAGGCCTGGACGGCTCGGGTGCCAAGGCGGTGGTACTTGGGTCTCTAGCATAGTGTCAGATGGAGCCAAGCTGTGGTGACTATGATATGGCTGGCACAGACAGGGGCATCCCATGGGCAAATCAGGCATCAGATTTAGTTAAGCGTTGCCCTTTGCTGGAAGGCTGCTAAACTTCCAAGCAACAAAACCAGGGAAGGAGAGGGGTCATATCAAAGTCGGAGCGAGGCACAAGACGGGAACTCTGATGGGAGTCCCATACGGTCCAGATGCTGTCCGACATTGACTTTTTAATTGATGTCAGATGGACTGTTTGTCATTGCAAAGTGTCATTGCACTGTAAACTGCTTCAGAGTCTCCGCACCTCCTGCAACCGAGGAGCTATAATGTGAAACAGGAAGACCTTCCTAACGAATAAATTGTAGTTGTAGTATATTTTGAAAGTACACCAATGAATAAAACAGTATACTATATTTGGAGGACTCATAATGCACCTAAAAATACACTATGCTACTCTTTGGGGCTATGTTGGCCCACTTTTTAATTTACAGAAGTATACTTGTAAGAGTACCCAACGTTTTTTTTTTTCTTGTTTTTTTTCTGTTGGTTCTCCCCAATTGTATCCGGTCAATTACCCCACTCTTCCGAACCATCCCAGTTGCTGCTCCACCCCCTCTGCTGATGCAGCCTACCACATGCCTCCTCCCATACATGTGGAGTCATCAGCTGCTTCTTTTCACCTGACAGTGAGGAGTTTCGCCAGTGGAGATCGCGTGAGAGGATCACGCTAATCCCTCCAGTTCCCCCTCTGCCCCCGAACAGGCGCCCCGACCGACCAGAGGAGGCGCTAGTGCAGCAACCAGGACAGATACCCACATCCGGCCTCCCACCCGCAGACACGGCCAATTGTGTCTGTAGGGACGCCCGACCAAGCCGGAAGTAACACGTGGATTCGAACCGGCGATCCCCGTGTTGCTATGCAACAGAATAGACCGCCACACTACCCAGATGCCCAAGAGTACCCAAAGTTAACCAATAAAATAGATATCGCTCGCTCTCCTTCTCTTTTCCTTTCTCTCTTTCTCTCCCAACCCACTGATGATTTTGGGATCTATGATCCTGTTTGTGCTGCATACTGCTGTCCCTTGGACGCAGTCCCATCCTCCTGGAGATTTGAGCTATCGTTTGCATTATTCTCATTCATAATTGCTTTCATACTATTTGTTTTGGCTGCATCACTCTCATCACTTCTGTCGTCTTCTCTCTCGATGTGAATGCTGTGTCAGTCTTCCTCTTGTGTGCATGTGAAGTCTGTTCTCTCCGCAGGGCCCCACTGCCCAGAGCTGGTTCATGGCGTGGGGTCCCGCCAGCTCTTGACTGCACCTGTGGGGTTCCTGACACTGTCTTGGATGGACACAGATTCACTAAATCGGCCTTGCCTTCCACTTTACAATTCTATTGCCCAGCACATTTAAATTTGCAACAAAAAAAATTGCATTAACTGTATATATTCTACATTACCTTGCTCTATGCAATGCAATATCTAGAATGTTATATTATCTATTGCATCGTATCACCCCTGTTTTTGTACAGGGTGACAGTTTTAGCATCCCTCCATTTAAGGGACACTCTGCTGGGCCCAGACCTGCGGGATGTACTGATAGATCATTCTGGTGCACAAGTATCCACCTTGTTTTTGGAGTTCTGCTGAGATCACTGCCAGGGGACGTATTATTGTTCTTGGGGGATTTGATGGCTACAAGTACTTCTTGAAAAGTTGGCGAGTGGTCGAGGTCTTGGATGGGCGGACGAATTGGCAGCTCTTCCAGGATGGATTGGTCGGTTGGTTGGTGAGTGCTGGTTAAGTAAGGCTTCAAGATGTTCAGCTCACCTTGCCAGGGTCGCTTTTGGTATTTCAGGGTTGTCAGTCCATCCGCTGACTTTAAGGGTGTGATAGAACAGTAGTCTTTATAGAATTGTAGAAGTTGTGCATAATCATTTCTGTCAGCATATGATTGAATCTCGTGAGCTTTGTTCATCCACCAGGTATTTTGCAGAGGGTGCAAGGTTGTTTGTACCTCCTTACGTGCTGTTTGCCACTGCTGCCGAAATATGGCGGATGCAGAGTAGTTGAGAGTAGCCCTGTGTGCCCTGTTTCTAGCAGGGATGTGATGATGTCAGAGTTCTCGTCAAACCAGTCCTGACGTTTTCTGGCTCTGTAGCCTATAGAGTCGAGTGCAGCTTGGTGTAGCAATGAGGCTAGGAAGAGCCATTTCTGATCCATGGAATTGCCAGAACTCAAAATGGCATCAAACTCTAGTGCCATTGTGCCTACAGAGCAACAGAACACATTCTGTGCTGGGGCTGACTTCAATTTAGCATGGTTCAATTCCTTTTTTATGGGTTTCTTGAGACGCTGTAGGGGTCGCACTTTGATGTGGAGTTTGATCAGGAGGTGATCCGTCCAGCATGCTGCACTTCTCATGGCCCGGGTCAACAAGACATCACTGGTGTCAGTATGTCTTGTCACTGGTGTCAGTATGTCTATGATATAATCAGTCAGGTGCGAGTGTGTAGATCGTGGGTGCATCCAGGATGTTTTGTATTTGGTCTTCTGCTGAAACAGTGTGTTTGTAATGGCGAGGTCATGCTCTGCACAGAGTGTTAGCAGCCTCAGACCATTTGCATTAACCTGGCCAACCCCATGTCTTCCCAATACTCCACTCCATGTACTATTGTTCTTTCCTACCCTAGCATTAAAGTCTCCCAGAAAAAGGATCTTGTAGCATGGATAGAATCTGGGTGGAATGCTGTTCTTGATTGTCAGTCCAACACCATGCTGATATTGTCTGCCGGGGGGAAAGCCTCTCCAGAAAAAGGTGTACCCTCCTCCTTCCTCTCTCTGGGAGCCTTCACCCAGGAGCCTGGTTTTGCTGGTTTCCGGTGTCCACGTTGTAGCATCTTAGTTCCTCAGCAATCAACGTGGTCCGTCGATGTGGTCTGTTGCCATCATTATCGAGGAGAGTCCTAACATTCCATGTTGCCCATTTGAATGGGATCATTTTCTTGTTTTTATCGCAGGATGGAATTCCCGGTAGGCGTGGTAACCTACCCAGGAGGTTGGTTGAGTGGACAATTTTTAGGCCACCTTTTCTAGGTCCCTCCCCAATTGGGGTGAGCAGTGTGGTCCCCAAATATGGCTGTTCAGTCACATGGGGGTCTGCTGAAAGTGGCTTTCAATCAATCACAGCTGCTAGCGACCATATACTCCATGCCGCTGATGTGTAGGGTTCTGACTAGGAGCTCCCAGGCCATTCTACCTTGTTGCTGTCACCAGACACCCCTACGCCACCAGACTTGAACCAAATGCAAGGGCAGATATTGTACACCATGGTCAGAAGTGGAGGCCTATGCAAGGAGGTTTTAGAGTGCCACAGGGGTTGCGCAGCCCTCATTAGCACTTTCTTAGCCATGACAGGTTGGTCCTGATGGCAAGGGCTTATACTCAGGATGACCAGTCACCCGTCATAACTGCAGGAGGCTGTCAGAAACTCCAGACTGTTGAAGAACCGTCTAATGTGTGTCGCCAAACGCGTTGCTTTTCTCTCAGGGTGTGCTCCCCTAGCCTTTGTCTCAGTAGACTTCCCACAAGGCAGCGGGGCAGCGGTTGGCCATGAACAGCCTCTGGGGACCACTGCAGCTCCAAGATCCCTTGCCAAGTTTGTCTGAGGCCGCGAGGCGCCCAGTTACCACGTGTGGCCACGAGGAGGCTTGGCAGAGGTCTTGGCGGAGGAGGGGCTATGTACTGGCAGGAGGGGGGGTGAGGGGGGGTGGAGGCTTACGAACTGGGCTGCTCCCTTGTTCACAAGGGCTAGCCAGTGGCAGCAAGCTGCAAGCAAGAGGTTCGAAAAGCAGGTGGTAAGCAAGCATGCATCCTCCCTCTAACTACTGCACTAGGCACATCACACCACCCTGTGCGACACACACATTCACGCATGCGCACACACACACACACACACACACACACACACACACACACACACACACACATATATACATACACAAATTTGATTCTGCTTCTTCTCCACCAAAAGTAAAATCTATTTTTAATGAGTTTCCAGAGAGAGAAAAGTTTTTTATCAACTCCCCGACCGCTGTGTATTGTTCTTCCCCTCTCTTCCATCACACTTCCTCTTATCTCCATCTGTTCTCCATACGCACACACACACGCACACACACACACACACACACACACACGCACACACACACACACACGCACTCTCCACACTTGACATGCTCAGGCATACAAACACATCACACGTACAATCCCACGCTACCCCCCCCCACATACACACACACACACACACACACACACACTCGCCTCCCCCCAGGTGCCTCGTCCTCTCTCTCCTTCTCCTCACTCGCTGCGTTCGGTCGGGGAAAAAAAAATGTTTGAACTCTTCCGTTTGCTAAGATGTTGCTGAAACAGAATATGAATTAGTGCCTCTTTTACCACCACCCCCACCCCACCCCCCATCTGTCCTGCCGACACCCATCCTCCCCACCCAAACACCTCCCCATGCATAAATAATAAAACAATACAAAAGCAGGAGAGGCCCGCTGCCTCTGCACATGAAAGGCGAGCTGAACTACGAGCAGGAAGACAGGAGTCACAACTTCCTCAGAGGAGGTGTGTGTGTCTGTGTGTGTGTGTGTGTGTGTGTGTGTGTGTGTGTGTGTGTGTGTGTGTGTGTGTGCGTGTGCTGGAGTAGGTGAGATCCATTCAAGTTTACATGCACACGTGTGTGACAACAAGCTACAACCCACCTTCCCTCCATCCTCCCAAAGGTTTTTTTTTTTTGGTCTTTTTGAATTCTATTCTCTCGGCAGGTTTTTATTTTTTCCTCTGCAGGCTTTGACGTTTGTCCAGCCAAGGAGTTGTGTGTGTGTGTGTGTGTGTGTGTGTGTGTGTGTGTGTGTGTGTGTGTGTGTGTGTGTGTGTGTGTGTGTGTGTGTGTGTGTTTTCTATCTAAATCTGTCACTGGGGTGATGTATATTGTTTGAAACCAGATACTTCATCTAATCTTTTTGCCGTATTTCAATGGCCGACAATGTTCTTCATTTTCTGGCAGCAATTAATGAATGTATAGAGTCCGTACATTATATACATGAGATCTATCGATCCTCTATCTGTCTGAGATGCCTCATGCTGCGAATCGACTCAAGTTAAGTCAAGTTTATTTGTTGGTAAATTTGAATGCTTTTGTTCCATGTTCACGTGTAATAAGTCCATAACACATCATTCTCTCAATCTGCAAAGTTCCCAAAAATATTTTGTGTGTTTTTATATATATATAGTAACATGCATATACACAAAATATACACAAAACATATGCAGTAACATAATTATGTACAAAATATGCATAGGAACATGAATATACACAAAGTATACATGGTAACAAATATACACAGAATATACATTTAATATAAACAGTAACATGAATATATACAAAATATACATGGAACGCAACACAAATATACACAGAATATACATTTAATATACACAGTAAGATGAATATACACAAAATAGTCACATTACATGAATACACATGAAATATACACAGTATCATGAATAGACACAGAATAGGCACAGTCACATAAATATACACAAAATAAATACATGAATATACATGAAATATACACAGTATATGAAAATACACAGAATATAAACGGTAACGTCAATATACACAGGACTTTGGGTACTGACCTCAGCATGCAGATTTAAATGAATGCAGCATGCAGTACGGAGCACAACAGTTAGAATGGAAACCAGACTAGACGTTGCACAAACGGTTGGTAGTGAAGAATCTATGGTCGACGAAGAGGGAGGTGAGATGCTCTAAGAAGTTATGGTGAAGTTGCGAGTTAATCGCAACTAATGTTCATTAGTTTCAGAATCAGAATTGTGTTTATTGGCCATGTAGGTTCACACATAGGTGGAATTTGACCCCGGTTTTGTGGCTCTGTCAGTGTACTTAACATAGAATAACAACACTACAACACAACAATCTTCAGATATATACACAAGGATTGACTTATACAGGTGAAATAGGAGGTGATAAAGTGCAATGGTGCAGAGGATATATCAGAGATGCTGAAATAAATGTTAGCAGGTTACTTACATACATGGCTGAGGTAGATGTACATGACAGAGCGTACCAGTATACCTACAATGTACAGTACAGTATATACAAGATGGTTGGATTTGTTTGACAATGTTAAGTGTTAGTTTGAATGACAGCCCGTGGAAAGAAACTTTTTATATCTGGTTGTTTTGGGGTACAGTGCTCTGTAGCGCCTACCAGAGGGGAGGAGTTGGAACAGGTTGTGACCAGGGTCTGATGGGTCTGCCCGTTTCCTGAGTCTGGAGGTGTATAAGTCCTGAATGGAGGGCAGGTTGGCACCAATGATTTTCTCTGCAGACTTAACTGTCCGTTGTAGTCTGTCCCTGTCCTGTTTGGTGGCCGATCCACACCAGACAGTGATGGATGTGCAGAGGACAGACTGGATTATTGCAGTGTAGAACTGAATCAGAAGTTTTTGAGGCAAGTTGAACTTCCTGAGCTGGTGGAGAAAGTACATCCTCTGCTGGGCCTTTTTGATGATTGTGTCTATGTTGGAGGCCCACCTTAGGTCCTGGGAGATTGTGGAACCTAGAAATCTGTAGATTTTCACCACAGACACCGTGCTGTTGAGTATGGTGAGGGAGGGGGGCAGTGTTGAGGGGGCTCCTGCTGAAGTCCACTGTCATCTCCACTGTTTTGAGTGTGTGCAGCTCCAGGTTGTTATGTCCACACCAGAGAGCCAACTGATCAACCTCCTGTCTACACGCAGACTTGTCACCATCCCGGATAAGGCCAATGATGGTTGTGTCGTCTGCAAACTTCAGGAGTTTAACAGACAGGTCACCTGAGGTGCAGCCATTTTTGTAGAGGCAGAAGAGTAGAGGGGAGAGCACATATCTCTGGGGGGCGCCAGTGCTGATTGTCTAGGTGCTGGATGTGATTTTCCCCAGCCTCACCTGCTGCCTCCTCTCTGTCAGGAGGATTTTAATCCACTGACAGATGGGGGCTGGTACAGTGAGCCAGGTGAGTTTGGAGTGGAGGATATCTGGGATGATGGTGTTGAATGCTGAGCTGAAGTCCACAAACAGGACCCTTATGTATGTCCCTGGGGAGTCGAGGTGTTGGAAGATGTAGTGCAATCCCATGTTGACTGTATCATCCACTGACCTGTTTGCTCAGTGGGCAAACTGCAGAGGATCGAGCAGGGGGCCTGTGATTTCCTTCAGGTGGGCCAACACAAGTCTGTTGAAGGATTTCATGACCACAGTCGTTTGGGCAATGGGCCTGTAGTCGTTTAATCCTGTGATACGAGGTTTCTTGGGGACAGGGATGATAGTGGAGCTCTTGAAGCAGGAGGGGATTTCACACAGCTCCAGTGATCTGTTGAAGATCAGTGTGAAAATGGAGGCCAGCTGATCAGCACAGACTTTCAGACAGGAGGGTGACATGCTATCCGGGCCCGGTGCCTCCTTGGTCTTCTGTCTCTGGAAGAGCTGGTGCACGTCCTCAACACAGATCCTAAGTGCAGTTGGGGGTTCGTGGGGAGGGGGAAAGGGCTGGCAGGAAGTGCAGTTGGTTGTGTGTTGAGGTCAGAGGGGGTGAGGGGTGTGAAAGTTTGCTTTTCAAACCTGCAGTAAAATCTATTTAGGTCATCAGCCAGTTGATGGTTCCCTGCAGTTTGGGGGATGGCCTTCTGTAATTGGTAATGTCTTTCAAATCTCTCCAGACTGATGCTGGGTCGTTGGCATAAAACCTGTGTTTCAGCTGTTCAGAGTAGCATCTTTTTGCCACTCTGATCTCCCTTGTGAGTGTATTTCTGGCTTTGTTACACCGGATCCTATCTCCACTCCTGTAGGCTTCCTCTTTGGCCTGACGAAGCTGCCTCAGTTTAGCTGAGAACCAGGGCTTATTGTTGTTGAAGGGACAGAAAGTTGGGTAGGTACACACATCTCCTCACATAAGCTAATGTAAGATGTCACAGTGTCAGTAACTTCATCCAGGTCTGTAGATGCAGCCTCAAAAAACACTCGTCACTGCAGTTGAGGCAGGCCTGGAGCTCCAGTTTTGGACTCATTGGTTCATTTCCTCACAGGCTTTGCAGATTTTAGTTTCTGCCTGTAGGTTGGGATTAGATGAATCAGACAGTGATCAGAGAGGCCCAGGGCTGCATGGTGGACAGAGCGATAGGCGTCCTTTAATATTGTGTAGCAATGAGCCAGAGTGTTTTTGTCCCCGGTGGGACATTTAACATGCTGTCTGTATTTTGGCAATTCGTGGGTGAGGTTTGCTGTGTTAAAATCCCCAAGGATAGTGAGAAGGGAGTCTGGATATTTGTGCTCCATGTTTGTAATTTGATCAGCCAGGTGTTTTAACGCCTCTTTACCGCAGGCCTGGGGTGAGATATAGACACCGACCAGAATAAATGATGAAAATGGTTCACAGTCATTGAAAAAGGTTTCTAAGTGAGGGCTGCATAACTTCTTCAACACCGTGACATCCATACACCAACCTTCGTTTATGTAGAAGCATATGCCGCCATCCCCCCCATAGCTCCGCTTGGTGGTCCGCTCACAGGAGTCGGAACCACGGCAGATGAGTTGTACTGTCCGTGATATGCTCACTAAGCCAGGTTTCAGTGAGACATAGCAGTTCGTCAGTGTTGTTGGCCAGAGAGCGGACATTCGCCAGGTGGTTTGACGGCGGCGCGGTTCGAAGTCCCCGCTGTCGCAGTTTAACGAGCGCCCCACCTCGCTTCCCCCTTCAGCGTCTTCGTCGTAGTCCGCACAGGGTTGTATCGATCAAGGCCTCGGCAACACTTTCGTTAAAATCTTCAATTAAAGTCTGTTAGAAAGTCGGTTCAGTGTGTCCAGTAGACAGTCGGAGACTTAAAAGTTCTTCCCTGGGCGTCCGGGTAACGTAGTGGTCTATCCCGTTGCCTACCAACACGGGGATCGCCGGTTCGAATCCCAGTGTTACCTCCGGCTTGGTCGGGCGTCCCTACAGACACAATTGGCCGTGTCTGCGGGTGGGAAGCCGGATGTGGGTATGTGTCCTGGTCGCTGCACTAGCGCCTCCTCTGGTCGGTCAGGGCGCCTGTTCAGGGGAGGGGGGAGAAATAGTGTGATCCTCCCTCACACTACGTCCCCCTGGCGAAACTGGGGTAAGTGGCCGGGTACTAAAGCCCTTCCCTGCTGTATGTGATCAGTGAGTGGGCGCTGGAAACTAAACAAACAAACACAGAAAAAGTACGAAAGAGCGCAGAACCAAGGTGACCGTCGGCGGCGCCATTTTGGTGTTGTTTCAGTGTGTAACCTCCTTTTCTTATGGCCAAACACAGAAGCCACTTCCCAGGACCGCCATTTACAGCAGAGCGAATACAATCCCAGTTGCTGTTAACACAGTTAGCATCATTCTCCCCTTGCATGAATATCAAGCAGATCTACAATAAATCACAGCTGACGCACCCAGCGAACGTTAGTCCGCAAGTCTGGTTCTAAACTCCACTGCCGTTTATGCATGCTATTTCCTAAAACACACACGCACACACACACACACACGCACACACACGCACACGCACACACTAGAGAGCGAGAAAAACAAAGTCTCTATTCACGTTATCTGAACAAGTTGACCTTTAAAATGAACAAGTTCAATTATTTTCAATATTTTAATATTTTGTTGACCAGGCCGCCGTCGTCGTATTCCTCCTCGCCTCCTCTCCTCCGCCCGCCTGCCTCCTTCACTCTGCCGCTCTTTATTTTGTGAAGCCTGCATATGTATTAAGAGGGATTTTGCCCTCCCCTGACGCCCATTTGCATAAATTGCATGCCATCATTGGTTCAAGAGAAGCAAATTATTTCCCTGGCAAGATCACACTCTCCCCCTCCCTTTTATTATTTATTAATTCTTTAAAATGAAGCAAGCTGCTTTGCTAGGATCATTTAGCCAGATATGCTAAATATCATTCTCCTTAAATCAGTGCCGTCAAGGAGCGGAGACGGGGCCTTGGTGTGTGATGGCAGCTGGAGAAATTACTGAAATAAGCACAGGGCCAATCATTTAATAATTCCCTTGCAGTCGCTGTGTGGTCCTGCTGCATGCCTGTGTGTGTGTGTGTGTGTGTGTGTGTGTGTGTGTGTGTGTGTGTGTGTGTGTGAGAGAGAATTTGATCAAATTTATATTCCACTTGCATGTGTGGGCTTTCGAAATTTGTACAATTGCTATTAGCTCTTTCCTTGTGTGTGTGTGTGTGTGTGTGTGTGTGTGTGTGTGTGTGTGTGTGTGTGTGTGTGTGTGTGTGTGTGTGTGTGTGTGTGTGTATGCACGAGAAAGACAGTGAGAGAAACTGTGCGTTGCTTAAACCAGTGCCTCGGGACTGGGGGATAATCATGTTAAAATGATTCCTCCCTGTATTCCCATTCACCTGCTCTCACCTGCTCCCATTCACCTGCCCTAGCACACATTACACCAGTCATATTTCCACCCATACATGCCAAACTTTTCCACCCATACATGCTAAACTTTTCCACCCATACATGCTAAACTTTCAACAAATTGATCACAGGTTTATATATACACACGCACACACACGCACACACACACACACACACGCACGCACACACACATATATATAAACCTGTGATAAATCTTTATATATATATGATCACACACACACACGTGTATGTGTGTGTATATATATATGTGTATATATATAAGGTTTATCATATATATATAAGGTTTATATATGTAAGTTTGATCACACACACACACACATATATATAAACCTGTGAGTCAAGTAAATTCTGTATGAGACAGTAGAAGCCTGTTTCATGCCATAAGCAGTCATCAGCTATCAATAAAGCTACAACTGCTGCTGCTGATGACTGCTTATGGCATGAAACAGGCTTCTACTGTCTCATACAGAATTTACTTGACTGACTGGATAATTTCTCTCCTTATTTGTTGAGCACTTTCCCTACTACTGAGTGCTTCGTTTAACAAAGTTATATATATATGTGTAAATAGTAGATAAAAGTGAGGAGCTCTATTGACACATGACTGAGATTGATAATGCAATAGAAGCATGACTGACAGTCTTTAATCGTAGGTGTCAGTGGTTGACATGATATTAAGCTTATTGCATTTTAATGCATAAGATGTGCTATATATAGTTTTGATTGGTTTGATTGATTAGTTAGGGTTTGGGTGTTTTTACCCCCTCACCCCCCTCCACCCCCATTCACACACACACACACACACCCCACAATGGGTAGAACCACTTAAACTCATCTTTGGTTGGATATGAGATATCTGACCATATTCTGCGTTGCAAACGGACATGATTATTTTTCATAAGTATTTATATATTGATTTATACATGACTTCTATATCAGTGGAAAAAAATGTTAGATTTAAACTTAATTAATACCATTAATTAAACATGCAAACTTAAAGGCGCTGTCTGTGATTTGTGTGATGATATCAGATGGAGGTGTATTTACATACATGATGCATCTTGTGTCCTTCTCCTCAGATGGTCATAGAAAATGTGGGTCTGTCTGGCTCCAATCTTTACAGGACGTGAACAAACCTTTAACAGCATCAGAAAGCATTAGAAACTCAGATTTAGTTGTTGTTTACTGTTAGTCCTTGTATTAAGAGACCTGTCAATCAATCCGGGAGTGACAGCAGCTTCCTGTCCTGTGGTTTGTAGTTTGGTTTACGTTTGGATCCAGGACTGTAGCTTTAACAAGGCGTCGACGTACACAGATTTTGTTCCAGATGTTTGCAGAACAACACCGAGCGGGTGTTTCTGTGTGACGTGGCATCACGGCGGACCAGGCCTCACGCATCACTCGTTGCTATGGGCAACCTTGGGCGTACACACCCATGGAATGTTTTAGCCCTCTGGATTATCTGACAGGCAGAAGCAAAGCATGACGATTATTTGTAATTCCTTCCTGCCAACATCTGTTGTCTACCTCTTGCAACGAGCAGTCACCCAGGCCTGCATAGACATCGGTGTTGGCCAATCGGTGTCTAAATTCAGGGGTTACCCAGGTTCTACCCCGCCTCTGAGACCAACTGCGGGGATAAAACATCCCATGGGTGTGTAGGCACACGTTTGCCCGTAGTAATGATCGATACTCGATACACGAGGCCCTGCAGGTCACATCGGCGGACACGTGGACGTGGACGTCATTTCCGTCCAGCCCCCCCTGTACCGTCTGTCTCTGGAAGGGCCGGTTTAACTTGACTGTTATTTAGAATTAATGTGATTCACCGAGAGAGATCCGGGGTCCATTGTACCTCAGATGTCGTCTCTTTTGTCTGCGGCCCCGAACAATGCTCCGTCATTTTAGCACGAGCTAATATGATTAAAGCGCCCCGACAATGTGCGGCCTAATTCACTTTGTCATTGGGGACGTGGACCGGGCGCGCGGAGACGGAGAGGTAGATTATCAGGGCTGCATGCTAATTCCCCCCGCAGAGGGGAAGATGGACAGCGAGAGAAGGAACAAGGAGAAGAGAAAAGAAAAGAGCCACTGCACCGTGTGGGGATAAGTGCGCAATAGAAATGCATCAATCAAGCCCACATGGAAGTCAGATATATGAGGTGTAAGCGTAGCGGGAACAGTAGTCACCACCCGTGCGTGCGCCTGCAGAGGGAGAGGCGGGCTGCTGCACATTTAGACAGCGGTCAGCGCCAAAACACAGAGAGAGAGAGAGAGAGAGAGAGAGAGAGAGCGACATACCTATGGTTTTTCAAATAGTCCCTCATTACTAATGACTGTTGTTATTCACATGGGATGGGACTGTGCGGAGGTCTGTTTCTCATAAGACGAGTCTGAAGGCAGCGAGACGCCTCTCATGTGACTGTACGGAGGGCCTGGCACACGCTCCCTGCGCCTCTGCTGCACAAATACCACTTCACATGTTGGCCTATAAAGTTACATGCCCATTAGGCCGCCGCAGCAGCACTGAAAAGAAGAAAAGAAGGACCCCCAAAAAATAATAATAAAAATGCAACATTTACCGTCTAGACGATTAGGAGTAAGCCTGCAGTCATATCACATTCTGCGGCGGCGGGAACGGGCCGTCAGCGTGACGTCACTGCCGAGCTATAGGGCGGAGATGCAGCATAGGTGGCGATGCTGTCTCGCGGTTGTTTCAGCCTAACTTTGAATTTCACTTTTAGGAATAGTCCGGACACGAGCGGAGAAACGCCCGAAACGCTCGCGCACCGAGTGTTCCCATCACGTGCGAGAGGCTGTTGGCCCGCGAAGTCCACGTGCGCTTCTCTCGGGAGTTTATCAGACACGAAGAGGAAGGATGGAGGAGTTTTTATTTATTCTTCGTCTATCCGTTTTCTTTGTTTCCCCGTAAAAGCAGCCCGACGCTTTGGTCTCCGCGTAAGAAAGCGGGATCGGCTTGGTCGAGATTCCCAAATGGAAAAGAAAGAGGAAAAAAAATTCTCCGTCTCACTTTCGGTATTTGAACAAATGTCTACAAAAGTCTCCATGGCAGACACGTGGTGTGTCAAACCTCCCGAGTCTAAAATAATAAAGACACAAATCCACGTGTAAAATGGAGGGGGCGCGGGGTGGGGGAATCCAAATTTGTGGAATGGGAAAACGAGATATCAGAAATAGAAAGAATAAGGTATGTCCTGTTAGATGCTATCATTAATAACACAGTGAACCGGTGAATGTCGTGAGAACAATGGCATTGTGTAGAGAGGAGAAGACGAATTTTCCTCCTCTTGTCTCCACGAGACGGCTCTATCTATTAATTACATTTATGTCTTCATTCATTATTTCTTACCACTCCATTCCAACGCCCGAGGATGCCGCGAGGACGGAGTGACTTTTAACAGCCCGTGGCCTGATACTACTTTTACACACACACACACACAGTGTGTGTGTGTGTGTGTTTTAATGCAGAGAAAGATGGCCATGTTTCAATGCACAACCCATTCAGTCTGAAACTCCTGCAGGAAAACATTTTAAATTCAGACGACCCCCCCCCCCACACACACACACACCAAGGAAACCAAGTTGGTTTGGAATTTGATTCTGGCGCTAAGTGTTGTTAATAACTATTCAAAGGGGTGACTTCCTTCAGTTAACTTTGTGTTTCTGACCTCAGGGCTGGCTGTCGGGCTGCTGGAGATCATTTGGTCAACAACATCATTGTGTTTTTCTGAAACTTTTTGAGAAAATTTTTGAGATTTTTTTTTTTAGTTTATTTGTTTCATATTTACAATTCTGTGTGGCCTCACGCAGCGATGCTCCTAAATGAGCAGCATTCTATTCATATTAAATATTTCAATTTGACAAAATGCGCTTCCATCGCAAAAAAAAACTTTGTGGGCGATATTGAGGACGCTTCATCGAATCCTGCGTTTCCAGCTATCCTTTCTAATGCTGCACTTTGCGTGAAAAATACCTGGAGGGAAGGGGCGTCCGGCTGGCGTGGCGGTCTATTCCGTCGCCTACCAACAGGGGGATCGCCGGTTCGAATCCCCGTGTTGCCTCTGGCTTGGTCGGGCGTCCCTACAGACACAACTGGCCATGTCTGCGGGTGGGAAGCCGGATGTGGGTATGTGTCCTGGTCGCTGCACTAGCCCCTCCTCTGGTCGGTCGGGGCACCTGTTCGGGGGGGGCAGCGTGATCCTCCCACGCGCTACGTCCCCCTGGCGAAACTCCTCACTGTCAGGTGAAAAGAAGCTGCTGGCGACTCCACATGTATGGGAGGACACACGTGGTAGTCTGCAGCCCTCCCCGGATCGGCAGAGGGGGTGGAGCAGCGACCGGGACGGCTTGGAGCAGTGGGGTAATTGGCTGGATACAGTTAGGGAGAAAAAAAGGGGGGGGTTGGAGGTCATATATATATATATATATATTTGGAGGGAAAAAGGCTGATATTTCACCTTGTACCAAAGAAACCTTACATGTGTCCTTATACTTGGCAATAAAGTGTTTCTGCTTCTGACATCTTACATTGTTCTGCAAGTCATTCCTCTGTGATAAAGACTGAACAAAGCTAACATCCTGTTTTGTATTAGCTACACGAATAAAGAACAATGAAGGCTCAAGTTTCTGCGAGCCTTGCCGTAGTCTTGCTAGCCAGACTACCTCGAGAAGTCGGGTCAGGGTGTTCCCATTACCGAAGTCAAATAGCGAGAGAAAGAGACGACAACCCTCCATTTTGAAGAAACCAATCTGCTGGGCGGGACTTCAGGGGATCGCGGTCCCCCAAAATGGCGTCGAGCCACAAATTCTTCGTGTGGGACGGATGAGGGACTCGTTGGTGATTTGGAGAAAAGAGGGATGGAGAAGTCTCCCATCATGAAACAGTAGTACGCTGTGGATTTATAAGAACTGGCCGGGCCCATCAGAGCTAGCCACGCGATAGCGGCTAAGCTAACGTCCTACAGATGGAGGACCATATCTGGGAAAAAGGCTTTCACCCGCTCATTTGTCAAACAGGCAAGAACATTGCGGTGTAAATCTCAGTGTTTAAGACTCTTTTTTGTGTGTGCGCAAATCTTTGCTATTTCTAACAGAATGAATCAAACATACCACGAAGAACCCATGATGATTTCTTTGCCGTAGTTATCCGTGTGAAAAAAAAGTTTCTTGTGTTTCTAGGGGAACATTGAAATCTGTAACACAAAGGACAGGATTTGTCCGACCAGTTTCTTTCGGTATCAGTCAGAGCACCGTTATGTGTGTCTCATATCCGTTAAGCCAGACGAGCCATTAGCCTTGCCCAGTATATCTCTCTGTCTGGGTATACTGGGCATACTGGTGCTCTCTGCAGTCTGGGAATCTGCATCACATCCAGTCTGCAGCAGAAAGACGTTTCAGCAGATGTCTGAAGAGGACTTGGCCTGGCACCCACATTCTGCGGTATACCCTCCCTCTTTCTCTCTCACCCTCCACCCACTCCCTAACCTCTCTCTTTTTCCTTCCCTCTCTCACTTACCCTACCTCACACCCCTCCTCCTCCTCCTCCTCCTCTTCCTCCCCCCAGTTGGCTGTGGAAGATGGCTTCAGTGAGTCATCTTGGGACGGAGATCAAAGGCAAATTACAGCCGACGTCTATGCAAAATGTAATATGGAAACCCCCCAGCAATGTCCTCACTATTGATTTTTCTCTTTCTTCTCCAACCCTCTTCTCTCTCTCTCTCTCCTCTCTCTCTCTCTCTCTCTCTCTCTCTCTCTCTCTCTCTCTCCTCTCTCTCTCTCTCTCTTCTCTCTCTCTCTCTCTCTCTCTCTCTCTCTCTCTCTCTCTCTCTCTCTCTCTCTCTCTCTCTCGCTCTCTTCGTTTCTTCGCTTAATTTTCATCCAAGCACAATACGCAGTGTGAAATTTGAAGAAAGGCCCTGAACCCCGTCTCAAATGAAAGAAAATAAAAAAGGGGAAAAAAAGAAAAAAGAATTGGCTGTCCCCAGTTATGCCTGTTTGCATTTAGAGTCCATTTTGAGATGTAAGTAGTCCTGTTACTTGTGTCGTGCGTTCGATATGAAAGAGGCCGGGGTTGAAATGTGCTACGCCCGAGCCCTTTACAAATTACATAAAGTCGACAAGGCGGCGTACCTTCCATGCGCACAGAGCCACGCGTGTGGAATATGGGGTTTAGGGGTTAAGATGTTGGCATGGGGCTAAACGGGGGTTCTCTCTGAGATGGCTCCCTCTCTGGAGCCGTTTTGGGGGCTGGCAGGAAATTAAAACGACTCGTGCAGCCGTTCGTGTGCACGGGGATGGTGATTTTCACAGACGGGAGACGTCAAATCTGTCCAATACCGCCGGAGCCTAGCATATTTCATTTATTATTATTATTATTATTATTATTTTACATGTCATCGGCTTCACTTACAAAAATTAACCTATTTCAAGCATAGTATTTCACTGCTGTAGATGCCAAGCAACAGAGGAAACAGTCGAATCATTTCTGTATTTTTATTATTTAATGAAGAAAGGAAGGAAGGGAGAAACGGAGAGAGAGATGCAGCCGGGCAAGCGCAAAACATCTGCACTAAATTCGCAGTATGTGAAATCTCACTGGCGACATCGCTTTCCCCGAGTGATGGGTGCGCGTACGTGGCCGTGTCGTGTGACGAACGGCGCGTCTCGCCGCTCGCGCGGCTCACAGCGGCGTGTCTTCCGTCCACGCGGCGCGTGCGCGGCCGGGGGGGGGGCGACACGCAGCACCCCTCCAGCGCGTTTTGGATGGCGGTGGCAGCAGCGAAGCCTGTTGAACTGTGGGTAAATATTTTGGTCTGGCAGACGGAGTGGAACCGGAGTGACGCGGCGAGGACGTTCCCCGCCGACGCACCTGGGCTCTGCGGAGACGAGGAGGAGGAAGGGAGCGGAGACGAGGAGGAACACGAGGAGGACCAGAGAGCGCGTGAGTTAAAGATAAAGGAGGGGGGAAATCACAAGACAAAACACAAACGGGTGGACTGAAAAAGTTGTGTGTGTGTGTGTGTGTGTGTGTGTGCGCTTGTGCATGCAACCGATCTGTGCGTGCGCGTGCATTCTGGTGCAAGACTTCGTACATACTTATGAACGTTGGCCCTTCTCAGTTTTGTGTGTCTTGCTCAAGTGGATACATGTATTCAAATTGTGTGTGTGTGTGTGTGAGGGGGATGTGTGTGTGTGGGTGAGGGGGATGTGGGAGTGTGTGTGTGAGGGGGATGTGGGTGCGTGTGTGGGTGTGTGTGTGTGTGTATGCATGTCTTTGTTTATAAATGTGTGTATGTGTGTGCGCACATGTGCGCTTGTGCACGTGCATGCACCTATCTGTGCGTGCGTGCGTTCTGGTGCATGATTTTGTGCACTTGTGCGCTTCTCAGTTTTGTGTGTCTTGTTCAAGTGTATGCAAGCATTCAAAATGTATTTGTGAGTCAGCGTGTGTGTTTGTGTGTGCGCGTGCGTGTGTTTGCAAAACAACACAAAACGACAATAAAAGGAATATTTTTCCATTTGTGCGCTGAGCGAGGGCAGTGCCAGCTTCCGTGCCCTCCGCCATGGGCACAAAGGCGCGAGTGACAAGCCATTCATTTCCCTGACGAGCTGTCGCCTGCCGGAGGATAGGTGACTTCTCCCAAGGTTATTTATGGCATTGTTGATCTCTCATTCTCAGTAGTCTTCTTCCTCAATCACCCCCCCCCCCCGGCGCGTGTCCTTCTCTCCATTTATCCGTCTCTCGCTCATCACCTCGCCTCCCTCACGTTGTCATCAGCCAGGTTTGATCATCCCAGAATATTGATGATTTCATGTTTAAGGTGGCAATAAACACGTTTATGTGTTTTGCTTTATTTAAGTGCATGTTTGTGTGTATATCTGAATGTGTGTGTGTGTGTATATATATATATATATATATATATTTGTGTATGTGTGTGTGTGTGTTCATGTCTTAGCATTCAATGTGAGTTTAAGCGCTGCGTCCAAATGAAGACTTTTTGGGGCAGCTGATGTATGGTCTTGTCAGCACTTCCTTCACCCAACAAACTCATGAAAGTTAAACACGTGTGTGTGTTGTGTGTGTGTGTGTGTGTGTGTGTGTGTGTGTGTGTGTGTGTGTGTGTGTGTGTGTGTGAAAGTAATGTGATTTAACCTGCTTTGGCTGGCTGTGATGGGGCTCCACATGATTAAGAGTCAATATACTGTTGCACAGCCCCGCGCTAAACACGTCTCTTTCTCACTCCAGCTGCCGCTCGCCTGATCCTTAAGCTCCTCTTTGCATCTCCTTCTACACGTTCTTAAGCACTTTTGAAGAGCCAACACCCCCCACACCCCCCCCCCCCAGCCCGGACCCCTTCCCACTCCTCCCAAAATGGCTCACTTTTTTCATAAAAAACCGTATCAATGTCGGCGGAATGCAGGGCTTTGCGGTAATAAGGTGTTTTTAAGGTCCTTTTCTGGAGTCGGAGCCCTGGAAAGTTTAGACGCGGGTCCTCCGCTGGAGTTGGTTTTATTTTATTTATTTTTTTTTTTCAGCGCGGGACTCCTCTCCCCCCCCCGAAGAGCGATCATTATGTGCTTGGAATCGGCGCGCGGCAGATGTTGTTGAACTTCTGGAAGGCGATTCTCATCCAGACGTTTCTCGTTTTTCGGGAGG
>NC_079223.1:13935621-13968121 GCF_029633865.1 Lampris incognitus
AAATAAGCTGATTGTTACAGTAGTAAGTTCTGTAGTACCCATTTTTAAGAAACAAGATCAAAAATGTCAAAAGTATTGCAAAACCTAGTATGCTAAACATACCAGGATGTAGCCTACGTTCACCAAAAACATCTTCAAATGTCCCTGTCTGCTGTAAAAGGCTCGTTACCACCACTACTACTACTACTACTACTACTACTACTACTACAACAACTTCCGGCTGCTCCCTTTAGGGGTCACCGCAGCGGATCATCTGTTTCCATCTCTTCCTGTCCTCTGCATCTTCCTCTGTCACACCAGCCACCTGCATGTCCTCCCTCACCACATCCATAAACCTCCCTCTTTGGCCTTCCTCTTTTCCTCTTCCCTGGCAGCTCCATATTCAGCATCCTTCTTCCAATATACCCAGCATCTCTCCTCCACACCTGTCCAAGCCATCTCAACCTCGCCTCTCTTGCTTTGTCTCCAAACTGTCCAACCTGAGCGGTCCCTCCAATATACTCCTTCCTAATCCTGTCCTTCTTCGTCACTCCCGATGAAAATCTTAGCATCTTCAACTCCAACACCTCCTGCTCCACCTCCTGTCTTTTCATCAGTTCCACTGTCTCCAAACCATACAACATAGCTGGTCTCACAACCATCTTGAAAACCTTCCCTTTAACTCTTGCTGTTACCCTTCTTTTTTTTGGTGGGGGGGGGGGTTCCTCCCTTTTCCCCCCCTAATTGTATCCGGCCAATTACCCCACTCTTCCGAGCTGTCCCGGGCGCTGCTCCACCCCCTCTGCCATTACCGCTCAATACGAGTTCATTATCTCTCTTCACTCGTAACCACGTCGAATATGCCATTTTGCGTGGTTACCATGGAGATGAAGGTGCCGTGACTGACAGCCCCCACCTCTTTGAGCTCAGCGTGCATATATACTTTTGTAAGTATATAGTGTTAATTTAGTAAACATAATTAGCTTATTAGGCGCAGGGGCCCCCTTCTGATTCAGTCTTCACCAGAAGTCAAACGGAGTCCTTGTCGCGTTGCATTGTGGATGAATTCGCCGAATTCTTCTGATTCACCACGCTAGCTGTGGAAGGAAGCGAGAGAGAGAGAGAGAGAGAGACAGACAGACAGAGAAAGAAAGTTTTATTCCAATTAGCTGTGGGAAACAAAAACCCACTCAACCTTGTTGATAGAAATTGCATTCGCGAGCGAAGCAGGCGAGGGCCAAGGTAAATGCTGATTAATTTGATTTCCTTGATGAATAGACACCAAGTCTTGGAAAAAGAAAAGTGTGTGGTGGGCGAGAAAGCAGGAATGCGGTGTGTATTCCCTGCAGAGGTATGAAAAAAAGAAAGAAAGAAAAGCGGATGAATACGGGAGTGGGAGAAGGTGAATGGTAGTTTGGTATGCCGGAGTGAAGGGTGCATCGTATGGGCGAGGCGGCTTGCTATAAGAAGGACCCGGCGTGCAACGAAACATCAGCCCAGAGCAACGTCCAAGGTCCGCGAGCTCCTTTAGAAATAAATAATGGGGGGGGGGGGACACCCTGCCAATTTCCTCACCTTTATCAGGGGGGTGTCCAGGTAGCGTGGCGGTCTATTCTGCTGCCTGTCAACACGGAGATCGCCGGTTCGAATCCCATGTTACCTCTGGCTTGGTCGGGCGTCACTACAGACATAATTGGCTGTTTCTGCTGGTGGGAAGCCGGATGTGGGTATGTGTCCTGGTCGCTGCACTAGCGCCTCCTCTGGTCGGTTGGGGAACTGGAGGGGAATAGCGTGAGCCTCCCGTGCACTCCATCCCCTGGCGAAACTCCTCACTGTCAGGTGAAAAGAAGTGGCCGGCGAGTCCACATGTATCGGAGGAGGCATGTGGTAGTCTGCAGCCCTCCCCGGTTCAGCAGAGGGGGTGTAGCAGCGACCGGGACGGCTCAGAAGAGTGGGGGTAATTGGCCGGATACAATTGGGGGGGAAAAAAGGGGGAGGGGCTTTATCAGGATACTTTGAAACACCTCCTACGACTGAGAGTCCAGTAAAACGCCCCGGTTTTTTATGTTAGGTGGGAAAGTTCAGTCCTCGACGTTTGCCGTCACCAGCTTGTTACACACAGTTTGCGCTCCGCGGGGTTTCCGTCGCACAACACAGGTACACACTGCGCCGCACTCGTCTGCTTGCCTTGTGTTCAACAAAGCCTTACTTGACATCTTTTCGCATTTCAACAGCTTAGACAAAGGCAACACAACAACGTCTGCTCCGCCCGTCTCCAAGGAGAGAGCGATGGGGTGGGGGGGCGGGGGGGAGAAATCGAATAAGAAAGCGAGGGATAAGGCAGAAACGTTATGCAAATGGGTTTTATAAGTCGAGTCGGGCGTGTTGTCATGACACTGTCTATATTTAAAACAGGTCACCTTAACCCAACCCCCGCTGTCTCAATGACAGACACGGTGTGAGGCTGCGCTGACATCTGGATGTTTCACAAGCGCAATGACAAATACTCACACACACACACACACACACACACACACACACACACATACTCGCACACAAGCACGTTCACAGGAAAACACAACACACACACACACTTTTTCAAGCATATTTGCATATTCACAGAGGAATGCACACAAACACTCAGTGTTACAACAACCCATACACACATGCGTACACACACATGCACAAACACACACACACACACGTGCACAAACACACACGTGCATGCACAAAGGCATCAATACACACGCAAACACAGGAGTGCGGCAATTTCGGTGACACATGTATATATGTAAACTGGCCAGCCGCATTCTCTGCAGGCCAGGACCCAATCATTCCAGTGTGTCGAGCGAAGAGACAACCAGTCAACCATTCAGCCAGCCAGCCAGCCAGCCAGCCAGCCAGCCAGCCGGGCAGGCAACACAGGTGACAGAAGAGATCACCTGACCCCAATGCATTCACCCATCCCTCCATCCATCCCTCTACTCACCCCACCCCCCACCACCCTCTTCATTTGGCCCTTCACATTCCCCCACTCTTCCATATTCAACAGCAGCACTATGCATGCATGCATACAAGCCCATTTATGGGGCCATTGAGTGGCCATGAAGGATGGCGGCGGTGCCTATTTACATCTGCCCCCCCCCCAGTGCCCCCCGCAGGCTGTCCGATTTTAATGGAGGAGAGAGAGACGACACTGACCGGCCGCCCACCCCAATCCACACACACACACACACACACGCACCTCTCACTTGTGCTCTCCATCCTTCTCCCTGCACCCCCTTCCTTCCGTCACCCCCAAACCCCTATTTCAATAATTTCATCAGTTCATTTGCCTGGCAGACACGCCAGGAGCACTTTTTTTTCCCCCCCAAGCATCCCTCTCTCTCTCTCTCTCCCCCCCCCCCCCCTCTCCCTCGGTTCTCTCTCCCTCTTTTCCTCGCCTTGACCTAGATACCCGGGGAGCGGTGTGACACTTCTCCCTGGCCAGAGCAAGACGACCAAAACAGGACCCCCCCCCCCTTCCCTTCCCGCCTCCATGTTTCTTCCAACCACCATCTTCTCCTCTTCGTCTCTTCTTTCACTCTGACATGCCATCCGTCCTTCCTCTCTCTCAACCTCTCCCCCCCCTCCCCTCCCCTCCCTCTGCTGTCTATAAAATATGCCTGGCCGTTATCTTCTCTCCTCACGCAGCAGAATAATGAAAGGCAGTGGCATGACAGATTGGACATAGATGAGATTGCCGCTGTGACTATATGCACGGCTCGCCTCGCCCCGGCTTTGCATCTGAAATGGAAAAAGGAGGGTGTGTGCATGTGTGTGTGTGTGTGTGTGTGTGTGTGTGTGTGTGTGTGTGTGTGTGTGTGTGTGTGTGTGTGGGAGAGACAGAGAGAGAGACGGGGGGGAAGAGAGGTGGGGCAGAGGGGGGCAAAGGGTGACAGTAGGCTTGAGGGCCAAAGGGGTTTGTGTGTGTGTGTGTGTGTGTGTGTGTGTGTGTGTGTGTGTGTGTGTGTGTGTGTGTGTGCGCCTGCATGTGCGTGCGTGCGTGCGTGCGATTGTGTGTGCGCGTGTGTGTCAGGATATTAAAGGACAGAAGGATGTGCGGGTGCTTGTTTTTATGCAGGTGCGCGTGTGTGTGTGTGTGTGTGTGTGTGTGTGTGTGTGTGTGTGTGTGTGTGTGGTGTGTGTGTGTGGTGTGTGTTTTCGTTCACACACAAACATACAGCAGCCAATCTGGACTATATTATGATTCTGAAGGGTGGACTTCATATATATGTCACAATCACATTAACGCTCTCCAATACAAACACACACACACACACACACACATTAATCTACTACACATTTATATGCACAAACAGATATGTTAATAAATGCACACACAGTTATGCATAAATGCATACACATTCATTCAGGTGTAGGTGCACACATACACATCCACACTGTGCGTACTGCTGTTGTGGCTTAAAACAGCTGATGAAATAACAATTTGTCGTACTGTAACTCCAAACAACTGAATGGTTACACTTTATTGTTATTTATCAACCCTAAAATACTTGTCCAATATGTATTATAATAATTTTAATCCCACATAAATCTATAATCAGCACAAGCAGAGAGAAGAGGAAACGGTGACATACATTTAAACAGGACAGTGTGTGTGTGTGTGTGTGTGTGTGTGTGTGTGTGTGTATGCGTGCCCACATCCCCCCATGTTAAACAGCTGTGCCAGTGCATCGGGCCCAGATAACACAGGCCACAACAGGCGACCCCCGGCACAGGGGTGTAAATACGCCGCCAAGATGGCCGCTGCACACGGTGGCACGATGCCAGCGGGTGCGTGTAAGCACCTGGTAGGTCCGCAGACGGTCGGCGTTGCCCCCCGCAGTAGGGGGGTCCATGTCGAGTGAGCCACCTCGACGCCTGCAGGTTTCCGGGCGTTTTCAAACACATCCTGTAACACTGTGTGTTCACACACACTACCGCCCGCCTGTAAGACGGACAAGGCTGTAGTGCCTCGTGTGTTATCAGCCTCGCCCTTTATTTATCGAGTCATTGTTGTGAAACTCGATGCTCCGGCAGATTGATGACGTCATCCTCTATGCCGACTGAAAATAGCTGTCTTAGTTTAGCCCAGTATGACGCCAAAGCGTTGCAATACACCCGCCGGTCCAACGTGTCAGTGTCACGGTTTGCCTCGCTCAGCCGTGACAAGTACGCGCGTGTATGAAGGGGCAGTGCCACTAGGGGGGCGATGATTAACTCAATGCCAGCAACTCCGCACGGAGGAAAAGAAGCATACAGCATTTTCCAAAATCCCTCCCCTAACCCTGACCCTGACCCTGACCGCTTGTTTTTTTCCGCACCCGCATTCCGGGAACTCTGCCTCTGATTGGCTAGTACTCGCTGCCTCCGTCGGTTAGGTTGGTTAGGGTTAGGGTGGGGTTAGGGATAGGGATAGGGTTAGCCAATCAGAGATAGAGTAGGGGCGGGTCTTCCTGGAATAGGAGAGCGTGACGGGGGCGTGTTCTTGCGGAAAACGGGTACGAAAAAAAATCACACACCCTGACCCTAACCTGCCTTCACCGCTTAATCATCGCCCCCTGCTGGCAGTTCACCTTCATACACACACTCTAAGTACACACATACACGTACTTTTCACACCGTGACACTGACACGCTGGGCCGGCAGGCGTATTACACGCTTTGGCATGATACCGGGTTGCTTATTTCTGATTGGTTCATTTTCCAGACTTTTTTTCGTTTTCAGATCCTCCCCTCCCTTTTTCCTCCCCAATTGTACTTCGTCAGTTACCCCACTCTCAGAGCCGTCCCGGTCGCTGCTCCACCCCCTCTGCCGATCCGGGGGAGGGCTGCAGACTACCACGTGCCTCCTGATACACATGGAGTCACCAGCCGCTTCTTTTCACCTGACACTGAGGAGATTCACCAGGGGGACGTAGCGCGTGGGAGCACCACACTATTCCCCTAGTTTCGCCTTCTCCTGAACAGGCACCCCGACTGACCAGAGGAGGCGCTAGTGCAGCGACCAGGACACATACCCACATTCGACTTCCCACCTGCAGACACGGCCAATTGTGTCTGTAGGGGCACACAACCAAGCCGGACGCAATACGCAGATCGAACTGTCGATTCCCAGAATACACCGCTACGCCACCTGGATACCCCCCTTTATTTATTGAGTCATTATTTTGAAACTCAATTTTCAATTTAACTGTACCGCACAGCGGATTATTGATGGCATCCTCTGTGCCGACTGAAAATAGCTCTCTTCTGGTTGGTTCATTTTCCAGACCTTTTTTTTCCCGCTACTTCCCCCCCCCCAATTGTATCCGGTCAACTGCCCCACTCTTCCGAACCATCCTGATCTCTGCTTCACCCCCTTTACCAATCGAGGAGGGCTGCAGACTACCACGTCTCCTCCAATACATGTGGAGTCACCAGCCACTTCTTTTCACCTGACAGTGAGGGGTGTTGCCAGGGGGAGGTAGCACGTGGGAGGATCACGCTACCCCCCCCCCCGAACAGGCGCCCCTACCGACCAGAGGAGGCGCTAGTGCAGCGACCAGGACACATACCTACATCCAGCTTCCCACCCACAGACACAGCCAATTGTGTCTGTAGGGATGCCTGACCAAGCCGGAGGTAACACAGGGATTCGAACCAGCGATCCCCGTGTTGGTAGGTAACGGAATAGACCGCCACGCCACCCGGACGTCCTGTCAGACATTTTGCTAATACTTCTACTGGTTTCCAGATGAACCTCGCACTTGACAGACACAGTCCTTCAAGCTGGCTCCCTCGCTCCTGTAAAAGCAATACACGACAGGTTCGAACCCTCGTCGTGCAGTAATGTTTCCGTAAATGTTACACACTATGAAACTGGGCTGGTGCTCAGACACACATGTAAACCCGACAGGAAGCAGTTTACGGGTTAGCATGGATGGATGTGTGCGTGAATGGGGTTGATAGAGGCGATGTAGAGCGGCTGGGGAAACTGGTGTAAGTGGTTTATCTCCAGGGGGAGAGAGGATGGCTCACCTCTGGGGGGACCAAATCAACACGTCCAGTCCAACTTCAGGACAGCCGGAGGACGGACGCCGACACATCTTCAGTCACCAGCCAGAACACAGATGTCTCTCTTTAAAGACGTAAAAGCAGAAGGAAGGCTGGATGAGGGAGAAAAGGAGGAGGAGGGGGTTAGGAGACGCAGAGGAGGACTGTTGGGTGGATCATTTATGATGTTGTACTTCTTGGGCGTGGAGGGTGGAGCCGTGTTGTGACGGAGCCGAAATGAAGATGACACCAGCCAGAGAGAAGCAGGTAAACAGGCCCAACCTGCTTTGCCTGGGGTGACCATCTGGCCCGGTCTCATGGCACACCAGCCCGCAGGACACACACACACACACACACACACACACACACACACACACACACACACACACACACACACACAACAAACAGGTGTCTCTGGGTACCTGATGTTCCCTCTCCCCCTCACCTCAGTTTTTGTTTTTGTATCTTCGGTGCTGACACGCTTTGGCTGCAAGCAATGGTAGTCATCAGGGTAAGAGGAACAAGCAGAAAGTGTGTGTTCTAACACACACACACACATGCACACACACACACATGCACAGGTACACACTATGTATACATAAACAAACAGGCATAGACATATGGTCATCGTGTGCAGTGTTGTAGTCCTTAAGTGGTGTTAACTTGACCTGAGGCGAGAGTGGGGGGGGGGGGTCAGAGAGAGACAGAGAGAGAGAGGGAGAGAGGGAGGGAAAGGGAGAGAGAGATAGAGAGAGAGGAGGGAGGGAAAGAGAGAGAGAGAGAGAGAGAGAGAGAGAGGAGAGAGATTGTTTAAAATTCTGCAAATTATTGATGTTAACTGTACCGGTACTTTCTGGCACAAAACTGTCTCCGGTCTGTTTGTCACACACACACACACACACACACACACACACACACACACACACACACACACACACACACACACACACACATGTAATTGTACTGGTACTTTCTGTCACCTGTCTCTTGTGTGTGTTGTCTCTCTCTCTCTCTCTCTCTCTCTCTCTCTCTCTCTCTCTCTCTCTCTCTCTCTCTCTCTCTCTCTCTCTCTCTCTCTCTCTCTCTCTCTCTCTCTCTCTCTCTCTCTCTCTCTCTCTCTCTCACACACACACAGAGCTGTGCGTGTTTTTGCTATTTTTTTAAGATAACATTTTGGATTAAAGTCAACCTGTGGCCCTTCAAAATACTCCACCCCCCCCCCCGTGCTAATTAAAGGGCAGTATTCCACACTAGCTCATGCCACCCAAAATAAAGCTGAGCGCGTGTGAGCGAGCGGAGGGCAAGGGGCTTCGGCCTTCGGCGGGGGGACGCAGCGTGTCGTGATGTTTCACAGCGGATAAAATATTCATACGAAATGAGAGAGCAAAGTTCCAGGGAGGGCATGTGGGGTGGGGTGGTGCTGGTGCTGGTGGGTGGAGGGGGTGGGGGGGGGAGAAAAAAAGTTAATGAATATAAGTAATCAAATTCACTATCTCCTCCTTTTTTTATTGAAAATCCTTTTTTTTTAGTTAATTAGAGCCTATTACTATTCTAATTGGCCGAGTCCTACACGTGCAGTGCGGCAGCATCATTATGGGGCTATTAAAGAAGAGCCACCGAGGGGGCTTCACTGAAAGAATAATCAACCAATCAATTAGGATCTTTGAGGAAAATGAGCCTGGGAACATTATCATGTTTGATCTTATGTCCTTGGGTGCGGCTGCCGCATGTGTGTTTTTCTTCTTCTCCTTCCATCTCTTTCTTCTTCTTCCTGGTGTCCAGAGTCAACAGTCTCCACCAGTGCCCCCCCCTCCAACCCCCCTTCTGCCCAAAACCGGTGTTGTGATGAGCGTTAACTGTTTCCGGCGGGGTTTATTAGAATGGCCCATTAGAGGCGGGGTTAAGGGGGGATGGGGGGGGGGTCTAACAGGCCCTGGGCCCGGTTTAAAACCCTGCCGGGTCAGAGGCCACAGGGAGCACGCGCTTATCTGGCCGAGCCTACGGGACACGGATCTGCTTCGTTTCTCGCCACTGCGGTTTGGCGAAACGTTTCCCAGTGTTACTCCCTGACCTTATCTGATGGGATGAAGAGACTCCAAGTAGGATTCGAACCCACGGTAGTCCCGCGCGTGCGCGTGTACATACCCATGTCCCATTAAATGTCATGCATGTTTGCATGTAGTACAACTATGTAACCATGTCTTACTATATGGAGGAACACACACATATCTATATCTATATCTTTATATATATATATATATTATATATATAGTAGCTTTATTGACAGCTGATGATTGTTTATGGCATGAAACAGGCTTGTACTGTCTCATACTGAATTTACTTGACTCACTGGATTTTATATATATATGAAGATGCAGGAAAAAAGTTTTAATCCATACTATATATTTTTTTTTATTTGTTTTTGAGTTTTTTTGTATTTGTTTTTCATTAAATCTTTCTGCCTAAACCATAGAGGCGGAACTTAATTACTCAATGCAATTTAGAGTGATAACACAAAAAATATATAAATAAATAAAGAACCTCAAAAGCAGTGATTGTGTCCTGTGTGGTACCTATTTCCACGGGTTACACAATTTTGGAAGTGAATTTTGTACTTGGATACCCAGGCAGTGGCAGCAAATTTGTTGAAATAGGTAGTAAAGTATCTATCTATCTAAAAAGTTAAAAAAAAATGATAAAAACCCGTAACATCTTCATGGGTTAATCCCACATTGGATGGCTTAATGACGTCATAGGTGCTTGATTCTGAATTCCGGATTTATAAAAGAAAGTTGTCTGTTTTCAGAAGTTTTTGTTGGTTTGACGTATCTGTATCGTGAACTCTTAAAGAGAAAATCGAGTACAAATACACGCATGTGTTGGCAGCGTGTCATATCGAGATCCGGTAATACACGTGTGAGTCCTGTTTGTCCGTCAGTGATACAGTAGTGGGTGTTTCTGTAGGTCTGTTGTAACGCCACTAGGAGGCGCCGTGCAGTCTGCTGGAGGGCGCGATGCGTGTTGTCACATAGACTCAACGCTGAGAAACTCCACCGGTGTCACTCTTCAGCACAGAAGAGACAAAACACGTAAAGCCCAAATCAGCTTCCACGGACCAGATGGTGGGAGGTGACTGGGAAGGCCGCCAGTATGAACCAGACCAACAGTGTCCCTGATGTAATGAGCTTCATCCCAGTGCTCCCAGTCTCACTGGCCATGTGCTGAGGCGGCGTGACGTCGGAGCGTTTGCACAACACATCCGGGGGTTTCTCTCACACCTTCACAGACCTTCATGATGAGGACTTCCTGATTAAAACTGGCTTCCAGAGAGGAATATCTTAGCTATAATAGCTGCTTATTTTCCATCCTCGGCATGAATCATTAGTCTTCATCGTAGTCTACCTTCCTAACTATCTGTGCCATGGGATCACTTTCCTTTAACCACCGCCGCAGCCGCCTCGGCCAGTTTTCCAGGAAGCATCCATGCCTCATCAGTCCATGCTGTTTGCTCCATAATCAAATAGTCACTAAATAAGGAAGCTAGCAAGGAGGCTGTCAGGCCTCAGGATGCTAATGGTCGTCTGGGCTGCGTGCTAATTAGCAGCTTAGCATGCTACATGTCCAATAAGAGAGACGGGCTCTTAATATGGGATATCACTCTGAAAGAGACCAACCCAGTTTAAAAGATAATAATAATAATTCATGCTGCCATCCTGCATGGAGAACTTAATATTCGGCAACTTGTCTGTTGGAGCTGGGCCACGTGAGGCGCAGGTAGATGTGTATTTGATTTAAACGGAACAAATGGAAGTATAGAGATGAGGGAATTACTGAGAGAGAGAGAGAGAGAGAAAGTGGAGGGGGGTGGAGGGTGGGTAGACACCATGGCTGTTCAGAACGCGTCTCAACACCGCCTGTTGCTGCAGACCCGGCTGAGGGATCCTCCGTCATCCTTTCAACCCCGGGTAGAAAAGTGAAGGAGGACAACAAGCGGAGGAGCAGGGGTCGACCAGCGAGCCCTGTCCAAATCAGCGCTACACGGCGAGAGGATGTCTTCACAGCCAATAGTATTTCCTCTTCTTTCTTCTTGAACCCGGAGCGCGTCTTCACAGCGGCGCCGCGCGCCACGGCGTTCAGAGGGAGCACCGACGACACGACCACAGGCCGGCGTGTCAGCGGCTAATGAAGGACGAGGACAATACTGCAGCCTGCCAAGACGGACAGCCACCACTACACGGTGTGTGTCTGTGTGTGTGTGTGTGTGTGTGATTGTGTGTGTGCGTACATACGTATTTGCATGTATGTGTGTGTGTGTGATTGTGTGTTTGTGTGTGTGCCTATGTACGTATTTGCATATATGTGTGTGATTGTGTGGGTGTGATTGTGTGTTTGTGAGTGTGCGTACATACGTATTTGCATGTATGTGTGTATGTGTGTGTGTGAGATTTTGTGTGTGGGTGTGATTGTGTGTATGATTGTGCGTGTTTGTGTGTGTGTGCGTACGTACGTGTTTGCCTGCATTTGTGTGTGTGTGTGTGTGTGTGTGTCCATACGTACGTGTGTGTGTCTATGTGTGTGATTTTGTGTGTTTGCGATTGTGTGTGTTTGCGTGTCTGTACGTACGTACATACGTGTTTGCGTGCACGTGTGTGTTTGTGTGCGTGTGATTGTGTGAGTGCGCGCGATTGTGTGCGTGCATGTGTGTGTGCATGTGTGTGCAATCGTGTTTGTGTGTGTGTGCCCACGTACGTGTTTGCGTGCATGTGTGTGTAAGTATGTGTGATTATGTGCGCGATTGTGTTTGTGTGTGTGTGTATGTGTGTGAGAGAGAGAGAGAGGGAACCAACTCACCTGATATAAAGTCAACTCATTCAAACTGGAGACGGAGTCGGAACTTTTTCCTTTTTCCCTTTTTTCTTTCTTTTTTCCCTCCCTCCATCAACGGAAAGAGAAGCCGTGGACACGTTCCAGCCGTGGAAAGAGAAATAAATATATTAAATTGCAGAGGAGATTATAATTTATCATTTCTTTATTAAAAAGTAATGCGGGTGAATTAACTTTGAATTAAATTCTATTTGCATGGCATTACTGGAGTCATCTGTGTAAATGGCTTCAAATCCCAAACGGGACACTGTTCCCTCCGACAGCATGGCTGTGCAGGAGGACACACTTTTTCCTCTGCTCCCGGTGGGATGTTTTAATGGAGGCCAGGCATTCACCGAAACATTGGCATCGGTGAATTTATCAGATATTGTTAAAGGCGAGACGCTACAACATATTAGGAGGGAGAAGGAGCAGGAGCTGTTAGCCGCATTAGCAGATTCCATTTAGCTGAATGTCAACAAGCTAAACACTGCACATGCTGAGACATGCAGCGGTGCTTTCTTCATGCTACTCTCTTCATGCTACTCTCTTCATGCTACTCTCTTCATGCTACTCTCTCATGCTACTCTCTTCATGCTACTCTCTTCATGCTACTCTCTTCATGCTACTCTCTTCGTGGTACTCTCTTCGTGGTACTCTCATGCTACTCTCTCATGCTACTCTCTTCATGCTACTCTCTTCATGCTACTCTCTCATGCTACTCTCTTCATGCTACTCTCCTCATGGTACTTTCTTCATGATACTTTCTTCATGGTACTTTTTTCATGTTACTTTCTTCATGGTACTCTTCATGCTACTCATGCTACTGTCTTCATGCTACTCTCTCATGATACTCTCTCATGCTACTCTCTTCATGCTACTCTCTTCATGGTACTCTCTTCATGCTACTCTCTCATGCTACTCTCTTCATGCTACTCTCTTCATGGTACTCTCTTCATGCTACTCTCTTCATGCTAATCTCTCATGCTACTCTCTTCATGCTACTCTCTCATGCTACTCTCATGCTACTCTCTTCATGCTACTCTCTTCATGCTACTCTCTCATGCTACTCTCTTCATGCTACTCTCTTCATGCTACTCTCCTCATGGTACTTTCTTCATGATACTTTCTTCATGGTACTTTCTTCATGGTACTTTCTTCATGGTACTTTTTTCATGTTACTTTCTTCATGGTACTCTTCATGCTACTCTCTCATGCTACTGTCTTCATGCTACTCTCGCATGCTACTCTCTTCATGGTACTCTCTTCATGCTACTCTCTTCATGCTACTCTCTTCATGCTACTCTCTTCATGCTACTCTCCTCATGCTACTCTCTCATGCTACCCTCTTCATGCTACTCTCTTCATGCTACTCTCTCATGCTACTCTCTTCATGCTATTCTCCTCATGGTACTTTCTTCATGGTACTTTCTTCATGTTACTTTCTTCATGGTACTTTTTTCATGGTACTCTTCATGCTACTGTCTTCATGCTACTCTCTCATGCTACTGTCTTCATGCTACTCTCAAATGCTACTGTCTTCATGCTACTCTCTCATGCTACTCTCTTCATGCTACTCTCTTCATGCTACTCTCTTCATGCTACTCTCTTCATGGTACTCTCTTCATGCTACTCTCTCATGCTACTCTCTTCATGCTACTCTCTCATGCTACTCTCTCATGCTACTCTCTCATGCTACTCTCTCATGCTACTCTCTTCATGCTACTCTCTTCATGCTACTTTCTTCATGATACTTTCTTCATGGTACTTTCTTCACGTTACTTTCTTCATGGTACTTTTTTCATGTTACTTTCTTCATGGTACTTTCTTCATGGTACTTTCTTCATGGTACTCTCTTCATGGTACTCTATTCATGGTACTCTCTTCATGCTACTTTCTTCACGGTAATCCAAAGGATCAATCAAGTGCAACCGGACCAAGTCCGGTTGCACTTGATTGATTATCATCCATGACCTGGATGAATGAGAACATTCACAGACATCTTTCTTCACGGTACTTTCTTCATGGTACTTTCTTCATGTTACTTTCTTCATGGTACTTTCTTCATAGTACTTTCTTCATGGTACTTTCTTCATAGTACTTTCTTCATGTTACTTTCTTCATGGTACTTTGCAGTCAGGAAACATTAAACTATGTGTTTGGATGAAATAACGACTGACTGAAGCACGCAAAGACCCACTGAACCATCATTAATTGGCAACTAAAAGTTGCACGGTTTCAAATAACTTTCCTGTCGAGCAATGAAGTTACATGAACCCAGTGAATATGAAGAGAGAGAGAGAGAGAGAGACACACACACACACTCTCTCACACACACACACACACACACACACACACACACACACACACACAGAGAGAGATACAGACAGAAAGACACAGAAAGACGGAGAGAGACACAGAGAGAGAGAGACAGACAGAAAGAGAGAGCGAGAGAGAGAGACTGCTAAGTATTGTTAAATTGGTTGGTTGGTTGTTTATTTTTAACAATACAGAAACTTTTTATGATAGTTTGTATAATATAAACTGTACTGTAGTGTTTTGTACCACCCAGTGCTTTGGCAATACTGTGTAATAGAATATGCTCATGCCAATAAAGCCCTGTTGAATCGAATTGAATTGAATTGAGAGACCGAGAGAGAGACAGACAGACAGAATCAGCAGAGAGAGAGAGACACACACACACACACACACACACACACACACACACACACACACACACACACACACACACATACCAACACAGAGAGCAAGAGAGAGAGACAGACAGACTGAGAGACAGCAGAGAGAGAGAGTCACACAGAGAGAGACACACACAGACAGACAGACAGAGCGTGAGAGAGAGACAGCAGAGAGAGAGAATGAGAGAGAGAGACAGACATTGATGAGGAGTTTGATTGGCACATGGCTGGTGGGAGACACAAAGCGAGGGAGAGCCCGGGGGATGAGGGGGAGATCTGATTAGCTGGGCATTGTGAAAATGGAGTGTACCACGACTAATTCAAGACCCGCCGACGAGAGATTGAAAAATCTTCCAAGCCATACTCCTTATCGCAGTCTTTATTGAAATTCAATACTTCTCTCTCTCTCTCTCTCTCTCTCCCTCCCCCTATTTACAGTGGACAGGCACAAACAAACAATCACACACACACACACACACACACATACATACATACAATCCTCATGTATAACCTGCAATACATTTACAATTCCAGACATTGTTCCCACCCTCGCCCACACCACACACACACACACTCACACACACACACGTACACACAAAGACTGAAGGCTGATTTTCCAGTGGAGTATGTTTTCAGTTCAATCATCACTCTTTGATACTGAGCCATTTTGCACGTGCTTAAGGGCATGTACTGAAGATGTGGAGGATGAGGAAGAGACACTGAAACAAACACAGACACACACACACACACGCGCGCGCACACACACACACACACACACACACACACAGATCGTGATAGGCCTGGACGGCTCGGGTGCCAAGGCGGTGGTACTTGGGTCTCTAGCATAGTGTCAGATGGAGCCAAGCTGTGGTGACTATGATATGGCTGGCACAGACAGGGGCATCCCATGGGCAAATCAGGCATCAGATTTAGTTAAGCGTTGCCCTTTGCTGGAAGGCTGCTAAACTTCCAAGCAACAAAACCAGGGAAGGAGAGGGGTCATATCAAAGTCGGAGCGAGGCACAAGACGGGAACTCTGATGGGAGTCCCATACGGTCCAGATGCTGTCCGACATTGACTTTTTAATTGATGTCAGATGGACTGTTTGTCATTGCAAAGTGTCATTGCACTGTAAACTGCTTCAGAGTCTCCGCACCTCCTGCAACCGAGGAGCTATAATGTGAAACAGGAAGACCTTCCTAACGAATAAATTGTAGTTGTAGTATATTTTGAAAGTACACCAATGAATAAAACAGTATACTATATTTGGAGGACTCATAATGCACCTAAAAATACACTATGCTACTCTTTGGGGCTATGTTGGCCCACTTTTTAATTTACAGAAGTATACTTGTAAGAGTACCCAACGTTTTTTTTTTTCTTGTTTTTTTTCTGTTGGTTCTCCCCAATTGTATCCGGTCAATTACCCCACTCTTCCGAACCATCCCAGTTGCTGCTCCACCCCCTCTGCTGATGCAGCCTACCACATGCCTCCTCCCATACATGTGGAGTCATCAGCTGCTTCTTTTCACCTGACAGTGAGGAGTTTCGCCAGTGGAGATCGCGTGAGAGGATCACGCTAATCCCTCCAGTTCCCCCTCTGCCCCCGAACAGGCGCCCCGACCGACCAGAGGAGGCGCTAGTGCAGCAACCAGGACAGATACCCACATCCGGCCTCCCACCCGCAGACACGGCCAATTGTGTCTGTAGGGACGCCCGACCAAGCCGGAAGTAACACGTGGATTCGAACCGGCGATCCCCGTGTTGCTATGCAACAGAATAGACCGCCACACTACCCAGATGCCCAAGAGTACCCAAAGTTAACCAATAAAATAGATATCGCTCGCTCTCCTTCTCTTTTCCTTTCTCTCTTTCTCTCCCAACCCACTGATGATTTTGGGATCTATGATCCTGTTTGTGCTGCATACTGCTGTCCCTTGGACGCAGTCCCATCCTCCTGGAGATTTGAGCTATCGTTTGCATTATTCTCATTCATAATTGCTTTCATACTATTTGTTTTGGCTGCATCACTCTCATCACTTCTGTCGTCTTCTCTCTCGATGTGAACGCTGTGTCAGTCTTCCTCTTGTGTGCATGTGAAGTCTGTTCTCTCTGCAGGGCCCCACTGCCCAGAGCTGGTTCATGGCGTGGGGTCCCGCCAGCTCTTGACTGCACCTGTGGGGTTCCTGACACTGTCTTGGATGGACACAGATTCACTAAATCAGCCTTGCCTTCCACTTTACAATTCTATTGCCCAGCACATTTAAATTTGCAACAAAAAAAATTGCATTAACTGTATATATTCTACATTACCTTGCTCTATGCAATGCAATATCTAGAATGTTATATTATCTATTGCATCGTATCACCCCTGTTTTTGTACAGGGTGACAGTTTTAGCATCCCTCCATTTAAGGGACACTCTGCTGGGCCCAGACCTGCGGGATGTACTGATAGATCATTCTGGTGCACAAGTATCCACCTTGTTTTTGGAGTTCTGCTGAGATCACTGCCAGGGGACGTATTATTGTTCTTGGGGGATTTGATGGCTACAAGTACTTCTTGAAAAGTTGGCGAGTGGTCGAGGTCTTGGATGGGCGGACGAATTGGCAGCTCTTCCAGGATGGATTGGTCGGTTGGTTGGTGAGTGCTGGTTAAGTAAGGCTTCAAGATGTTCAGCTCACCTTGCCAGGGTCGCTTTTGGTATTTCAGGGTTGTCAGTCCATCCGCTGACTTTAAGGGTGTGATAGAACAGTAGTCTTTATAGAATTGTAGAAGTTGTGCATAATCATTTCTGTCAGCATATGATTGAATCTCGTGAGCTTTGTTCATCCACCAGGTATTTTGCAGAGGGTGCAAGGTTGTTTGTACCTCCTTACGTGCTGTTTGCCACTGCTGCCGAAATATGGCGGATGCAGAGCAGTTGAGAGTAGCCCTGTGTGCCCTGTTTCTAGCAGGGATGTGATGATGTCAGAGTTCTCGTCAAACCAGTCCTGACGTTTTCTGGCTCTGTAGCCTATAGAGTCGAGTGCAGCTTGATGTAGCAATGAGGCTAGGAAGAGCCATTTCTGATCCATGGAATTGCCAGAACTCAAAATGGCATCAAACTCTAGTGCCATTGTGCCTACAGAGCAACAGAACACATTCTGTGCTGGGGCTGACTTCAATTTAGCATGGTTCAATTCCTTTTTTATGGGTTTCTTGAGACGCTGTAGGGGTCGCACTTTGATGTGGAGTTTGATCAGGAGGTGATCCGTCCAGCATGCTGCACTTCTCATGGCCCGGGTCAACAAGACATCACTGGTGTCAGTATGTCTTGCCACTGGTGTCAGTATGTCTATGATATAATCAGTCAGGTGCGAGTGTGTAGATCGTGGGTGCATCCAGGATGTTTTGTATTTGGTCTTCTGCTTAAACAGTGTGTTTGTAATGGCGAGGTCATGCTCTGCACAGAGTGTTAGCAGCCTCAGACCATTTGCATTAACCTGGCCAACCCCATGTCTTCCCAATACTCCACTCCATGTACTATTGTTCTTTCCTACCCTAGCATTAAAGTCTCCCAGAAAAAGGATCTTGTAGCATGGATAGAATCTGGGTGGAATGCTGTTCTTGATTGTCAGTCCAACACCATGCTGATATTGTCTGCCAGGGGGAAAGCCTCTCCAGAAAAAGGTGTACCCTCCTCCTTCCTCTCTCTGGGAGCCTTCACCCAGGAGCCTGGTTTTGCTGGTTTCCGGTGTCCACGTTGTAGCATCTTAGTTCCTCAGCAATCAACGTGGTCCGTCGATGTGGTCTGTTGCCATCATTATCAAGGAGAGTCCTAACATTCCATGTTGCCCATTTGAATGGGATCATTTTCTTGTTTTTATCGCAGGATGGAATTCCCGGTAGGCGTGGTAACCTACCCAGGAGGTTGGTTGAGTGGACAATTTTTAGGCCACCTTTTCTAGGTCCCTCCCCAATTGGGGTGAGCAGTGTGGTCCCCAAATATGGCTGTTCAGTCACATGGGGGTCTGCTGAAAGTGGCTTTCAATCAATCCCAGCTGCTAGCGACCATATACTCCATGCCGCTGATGTGTAGGGTTCTGACTAGGAGCTCCCAGGCCATTCTACCTTGTTGCTGTCACCAGACACCCCTACGCCACCAGACTTGAACCAAATGCAAGGGCAGATATTGTACACCATGGTCAGAAGTGGAGGCCTATGCAAGGAGGTTTTAGAGTGCCACAGGGGTTGCGCAGCCCTCATTAGCACTTTCTTAGCCATGACAGGTTGGTCCTGATGGCAAGGGCTTATACTCAGGATGACCAGTCACCCGTCATAACTGCAGGAGGCTGTCAGAAACTCCAGACTGTTGAAGAACCGTCTAATGTGTGTCGCCAAACGCGTTGCTTTTCTCTCAGGGTGTGCTCCCCTAGCCTTTGTCTCAGTAGACTTCCCACAAGGCAGCGGGGCAGCGGTTGGCCATGAACAGCCTCTGGGGACCGCTGCAGCTCCAAGATCCCCTGCCAAGTTTGTCTGAGGCCGCGAGGCGCCCAGTTACCACGTGTGGCCACGAGGAGGCTTGGCAGAGGTCTTGGCGGAGGAGGGGCTATGTACTGGCAGGAGGGGGGGGTGAGGGGGGGTGGAGGCTTACGAACTGGGCTGCTCCCTTGTTCACAAGGGCTAGCCAGTGGCAGCAAGCTGCAAGCAAGAGGTTCGAAAAGCAGGTGGTAAGCAAGCATGCATCCTCCCTCTAACTACTGCACTAGGCACATCACACCACCCTGTGCGACACACACACTCACGCATGCGCACACACACACACACACACACACACACACATATATACATACACAAATTTGATTCTGCTTCTTCTCCACCAAAAGTAAAATCTATTTTTAATGAGTTTCCAGAGAGAGAAAAGTTTTTTATCAACTCCCCGACCGCTGTGTATTGTTCTTCCCCTCTCTTCCATCACACTTCCTCTTATCTCCATCTGTTCTCCATACGCACACACACACACACACACGCACACACACACACACACACACACACACACACACACACACACACACACACACACACACACACACGCACTCTCCACACTTGACATGCTCAGGCATACAAACACATCACACGTACAATCCCACGCTACCCCCCCCCACATACACACACACACACACACACACACACACACACACACACACACACACACACACGCACACACACACACACACGCACTCTCCACACTTGACATGCTCAGGCATACAAACACATCACACGTACAATCCCACGCTACCCCCCCCACATACACACACACACACACACACACACACACACACACACTCGCCTCCCCCCGGGTGCCTCGTCCTCTCTCTCCTTCTCCTCACTCGCTGCGTTCGGTCGGGGAAAAAAAAATGTTTGAACTCTTCCGTTTGCTAAGATGTTGCTGAAACAGAATATGAATTAGTGCCTCTTTTACCACCACCCCCACCCCACCCCCCATCTGTCCTGCCGACACCCATCCTCCCCACCCAAACACCTCCCCATGCATAAATAATAAAACAATACAAAAGCAGGAGAGGCCCGCTGCCTCTGCACATGAAAGGCGAGCTGAACTACGAGCAGGAAGACAGGAGTCACAACTTCCTCAGAGGAGGTGTGTGTGTCTGTGTGTGTCTGTGTGTGTGTGTGTGTGTGCGTGTGCTGGAGTAGGTGAGATCCATTCAAGTTTACATGCACACGTGTGTGACAACAAGCTACAACCCACCTTCCCTCCATCCTCCCAAAGGTTTTTTTTTGTTGGTCTTTTTGAATTCTATTCTCTCGGCAGGTTTTTATTTTTTCCTCTGCAGGCTTTGACGTTTGTCCAGCCAAGGAGTTGTGTGTGTGTGTGTGTGTGTGTGTGTGTGTGTGTGTGTGTGTGTGTGTGTGTGTGTGTTTTCTATCTAAATCTGTCACTGGGGTGATGTATATTGTTTGAAACCAGATACTTCATCTAATCTTTTTGCCGTATTTCAATGGCCGACAATGTTCTTCATTTTCTGGCAGCAATTAATGAATGTATAGAGTCCGTACATTATATACATGAGATCTATCGATCCTCTATCTGTCTGAGATGCCTCATGCTGCGAATCGACTCAAGTTAAGTCAAGTTTATTTGTTGGTAAATTTGAATGCTTTTGTTCCATGTTCACGTGTAATAAGTCCATAACACATCATTCTCTCAATCTGCAAAGTTCCCAAAAATATTTTGTGTGTTTTTATATATATATAGTAACATGCATATACACAAAATATACACAAAACATACGCAGTAACATAATTATGTACAAAATATGCATAGGAACATGAATATACACAAAGTATACATGGTAACAAATATACACAGAATATACATTCAATATAAACAGTAACATGAATATATACAAAATATACATGGAACGCAACACAAATATACACAGAATATACATTTAATATACACAGTAAGATGAATATACACAAAATAGTCACATTACATGAATACACATGAAATATACACAGTATCATGAATAGACACAGAATAGGCACAGTCACATAAATATACACAAAATAAATACATGAATATACATGAAATATACACAGTATATGAAAATACACAGAATATAAACGGTAACGTCAATATACACAGGACTTTGGGTACTGACCTCAGCATGCAGATTTAAATGAATGCAGCATGCAGTACGGAGCACAACAGTTAGAATGGAAACCAGACTAGACGTTGCACAAACGGTTGGTAGTGAAGAATCTATGGTCGACGAAGAGGGAGGTGAGATGCTCTAAGAAGTTATGGTGAAGTTGCGAGTTAATCGCAACTAATGTTCATTAGTTTCAGAATCAGAATTGTGTTTATTGGCCATGTAGGTTCACACATAGGTGGAATTTGACCCCGGTTTTGTGGCTCTGTCAGTGTACTTAACATAGAATAACAACACTACAACACAACAATCTTCAGATATATACACAAGGATTGACTTATACAGGTGAAATAGGAGGTGATAAAGTGCAATGGTGCAGAAGATATATCACAGATGCTGAAATAAATGTTAGCAGGTTACTTACATACATGGCTGAGGTAGATGTACATGACAGAGCGTACCAGTATACCTGCAATGTACAGTACAGTATATACAAGATGGTTGGATTTGTTTGACAATGTTAAGTGTTAGTTTGAATGACAGCCCGTGGAAAGAAACTTTTTATATCTGGTTGTTTTGGGGTACAGTGCTCTGTAGCGCCTACCAGAGGGGAGGAGTTGGAACAGGTTGTGACCAGGGTCTGATGGGTCTGCCCGTTTCCTGAGTCTGGAGGTGTATAAGTCCTGAATGGAGGGCAGGTTGGCACCAATGATTTTCTCTGCAGACTTAACTGTCCGTTGTAGTCTGTCCCTGTCCTGTTTGGTGGCCGATCCACACCAGACAGTGATGGATGTGCAGAGGACAGACTGGATTATTGCAGTGTAGAACTGAATCAGAAGTTTTTGAGGCAAGTTGAACTTCCTGAGCTGGTGGAGAAAGTACATCCTCTGCTGGGCCTTTTTGATGATTGTGTCTATGTTGGATGCCCACCTTAGGTCCTGGGAGATTGTGGAACCTAGAAATCTGTAGATTTTCACCACAGACACCGTGCTGTTGAGTATGGTGAGGGAGGGGGGCAGTGTTGAGGGGGCTCCTGCTGAAGTCCACTGTTATCTCCACTGTTTTGAGTGTGTGCAGCTCCAGGTTGTTATGTCCACACCAGAGAGCCAACTGATCAACCTCCTGTCTACACGCAGACTTGTCACCATCCCGGATAAGGCCAATGATGGTTGTGTCGTCTGCAAACTTCAGGAGTTTAACAGACAGGTCACCTGAGGTGCAGCCATTTTTGTAGAGGCAGAAGAGTAGAGGGGAGAGCACATATCTCTGGGGGGCGCCAGTGCTGATTGTCTAGGTGCTGGATGTGATTTTCCCCAGCCTCACCTGCTGCCTCCTCTCTGTCAGGAGGATTTTAATCCACTGACAGATGGGGGCTGGTACAGTGAGCCAGGTGAGTTTGGAGTGGAGGATATCTGGGATGATGGTGTTGAATGCTGAGCTGAAGTCCACAAACAGGACCCTTATGTATGTCCCTGGGGAGTCGAGGTGTTGGAAGATGTAGTGCAATCCCATGTTGACTGTATCATCCACTGACCTGTTTGCTCAGTGGGCAAACTGCAGAGGATCGAGCAGGGGGCCTGTGATTTCCTTCAGGTGGGCCAACACAAGTCTGTTGAAGGATTTCATGACCACAGTCGTTTGGGCAATGGGCCTGTAGTCGTTTAATCCTGTGATACGAGGTTTCTTGGGGACAGGGATGATAGTGGAGCTCTTGAAGCAGGAGGGGATTTCACACAGCTCCAGTGATCTGTTGAAGATCAGTGTGAAAATGGAGGCCAGCTGATCAGCACAGACTTTCAGACAGGAGGGTGACATGCTATCCGGGCCCGGTGCCTCCTTGGTCTTCTGTCTCTGGAAGAGCTGGTGCACGTCCTCAACACAGATCCTAAGTGCAGTTGGGGGTTCGTGGGGAGGGGGAAAGGGCTGGCAGGAAGTGCAGTTGGTTGTGTGTTGAGGTCAGAGGGGGTGAGGGGTGTGAAAGTTTGCTTTTCAAACCTGCAGTAAAATCTATTTAGGTCATCAGCCAGTTGATGGTTCCCTGCAGTTTGGGGGATGGCCTTCTGTAATTGGTAATGTCTTTCAAACCTCTCCAGACTGATGCTGGGTCGTTGGCATAAAACCTGTGTTTCAGCTGTTCAGAGTAGCATCTTTTTGCCACTCTGATCTCCCTTGTGAGTGTATTTCTGGCTTTGTTACACCGGATCCTATCTCCACTCCTGTAGGCTTCCTCTTTGGCCTGACGAAGCTGCCTCAGTTTAGCTGAGAACCAGGGCTTATTGTTGTTGAAGGGACAGAAAGTTGGGTAGGTACACCCATCTCCTCACATAAGCTAATGTAAGATGTCACAGTGTCAGTAACTTCATCCAGGTCTGTAGATGCAGCCTCAAAAAACACTCGTCACTGCAGTCGAGGCAGGCCTGGAGCTCCAGTTTTGGACTCATTGGTTCATTTCCTCACAGGCTTTGCAGATTTTAGTTTCTGCCTGTAGGTTGGGATTAGATGAATCAGACAGTGATCAGAGAGGCCCAGGGCTGCATGGTGGACAGAGCGATAGGCGTCCTTTAATATTGTGTAGCAATGAGCCAGAGTGTTTTTGTCCCCGGTGGGACATTTAACATGCTGTCTGTATTTTGGCAATTCGTGGGTGAGGTTTGCTGTGTTAAAATCCCCAAGGATAGTGAGAAGGGAGTCTGGATATTTGTGCTCCATGTTTGTAATTTGATCAGCCAGGTGTTTTAACGCCTCTTTACCGCAGGCCTGGGGTGAGATATAGACACCGACCAGAATAAATGATGAAAATGGTTCACAGTCATTGAAAAAGGTTTCTAAGTGAGGGCTGCATACCTTCTTCAACACCGTGACATCCATACACCAACCTTCGTTTATGTAGAAGCATATGCCGCCATCCCCCCCATAGCTCCGCTTGGTGGTCCGCTCACAGGAGTCGGAACCACGGCAGATGAGTTGTACTGTCCGTGATATGCTCACTAAGCCAGGTTTCAGTGAGACATAGCAGTTCGTCAGTGTTGTTGGCCAGAGAGCGGACATTCGCCAGGTGGTTTGACGGCGGCGCGGTTCAAAGTCCCCGCTGTCGCAGTTTAACGAGCGCCCCACCTCGCTTCCCCCTTCAGCGTCTTCGTCGTAGTCCGCACAGGGTTGTATCGATCAAGGCCTCGGCAACACTTTCGTTAAAATCTTCAATTAAAGTCGGTTAGAAAGTCGGTTCAGTGTGTCCAGTAGACAGTCGGAGACTTAAAAGTTCTTCCCTGGGCGTCCGGGTAACGTAGTGGTCTATCCCGTTGCCTACCAACACGGGGATCGCCGGTTCGAATCCCAGTGTTACCTCCGGCTTGGTCGGGCGTCCCTACAGACACAATTGGCCGTGTCTGCGGGTGGGAAGCCGGATGTGGGTATGTGTCCTGGTCGCTGCACTAGCGCCTCCTCTGGTCGGTCGGGGCGCCTGTTCAGGGGAGGGGGGAGAAATAGTGTGATCCTCCCTCACGCTACATCCCCCTGGCGAAACTGGGGTAAGTGGCCGGGTACTAAAGCCCTTCCCTGCTGTATGTGATCAGTGAGTGGGCGCTGGAAACTAAACAAACAAACACAGAAAAAGTACGAAAGAGCGCAGAACCGAGGTGACCATCGGCAGCGCCATTTTGGTGTTGTTTCAGTGTGTAACCTCCTTTGTTATGGCCAAACACAGAAGCCACTTCCCAGGACCGCCATTTACAGCAGGGCGAATACAATCCCAGTTGCTGTTAACACAGTTAGCATCATTCTCCCCTTGCATGAATATCAAGCAGATCTACAATAAATCACAGCTGACGCACCCAGCGAACGTTAGTCCGCAAGTCTGCTTCTAAACTCCACTGCCGTTTATGCATGCTATTTCCTAAAACACACACGCACACACACACACTCACGCACACACACGCACACGCACACACTAGAGAGCGAGAAAAACAAAGTCTCTATTCACGTTATCTGAACAAGTTGACCTTTAAAATGAACAAGTTCAATTATTTTCAATATTTTAATATTTTGTTGACCAGGCCGCCGTCGTCGTATTCCTCCTCGCCTCCTCTCCTCCGCCCGCCTGCCTCCTTCACTCTGCCGCTCTTTATTTTGTGAAGCCTGCATATGTATTAAGAGGGATTTTGCCCTCCCCTGACGCCCATTTGCATAAATTGCATGCCATCATTGGTTCAAGAGAAGCAAATTATTTCCCTGGCAAGATCACACTCTCCCCCTCCCTTTTATTATTTATTAATTCTTTAAAATGAAGCAAGCTGCTTTGCTAGGATCATTTAGCCAGATATGCTAAATATCATTCTCCTTAAATCAGTGCCGTCAAGGAGCGGAGACGGGGCCTTGGTGTGTGATGGCAGCTGGAGAAATTACTGAAATAAGCACAGGGCCAATCATTTAATAATTCCCTTGCAGTCGCTGTGTGGTCCTGCTGCATGCCTGTGTGTGTGTGTGTGTGTGTGTGTGTGTGTGTGTGTGTGTGTGAGAGAGAATTTGATCAAATTTATATTCCACTTGCATGTGTGGGCTTTCGAAATTTGTACAATTGCTATTAGCTCTTTCCTTGTGTGTGTGTGTGTGTGTATGCACGAGAAAGACAGTGAGAGAAACTGTGCGTTGCTTAAACCAGTGCCTCGGGACTGGGGGATAATCATGTTAAAATGATTCCTCCCTGTATTCCCATTCACCTGCTCTCACCTGCTCCCATTCACCTGCCCTAGCACACATTACACCAGTCATATTTCCACCCATACATGCCAAACTTTTCCACCCATACATGCTAAACTTTTCCACCCATACATGCTAAACTTTCAACAAATTGATCACAGGTTTATATATACACACGCACACACACGCACACACACACACACACACGCACGCACACACACATATATATAAACCTGTGATAAATCTTTATATATATATGATCACACACACACACGTGTATGTGTGTGTATATATATGTGTGTATATATATAAGGTTTATCATATATATATAAGGTTTATATATGTAAGTTTGATCACACACACACACACACACACACACACATATATAAACCTGTGAGTCAAGTAAATTCTGTATGAGACAGTAGAAGCCTGTTTCATGCCATAAGCAGTCATCAGCTATCAATAAAGCTACAACTGCTGCTGCTGATGACTGCTTATGGCATGAAACAGGCTTCTACTGTCTCATACAGAATTTACTTGACTGACTGGATAATTTCTCTCCTTATTTGTTGAGCACTTTCCCTACTACTGAGTGCTTCGTTTAACAAAGTTATATATATATGTGTAAATAGTAGATAAAAGTGAGGAGCTCTATTGACACATGACTGAGATTGATAATGCAATAGAAGCATGACTGACAGTCTTTAATCGTAGGTGTCAGTGGTTGACATGATATTAAGCTTATTGCATTTTAATGCATAAGATGTGCTATATATAGTTTTGATTGGTTTGATTGATTAGTTAGGGTTTGGGTGTTTTTACCCCCTCACCCCCCTCCACCCCCATTCACACACACACACACACACCCCACAATGGGTAGAACCACTTAAACTCATCTTTGGTTGGATATGAGATATCTGACCATATTCTGCGTTGCAAACGGACATGATTATTTTTCATAAGTATTTATATATTGATTTATACATGACTTCTATATCAGTGGAAAAAAATGTTAGATTTAAACTTAATTAATACCATTAATTAAACATGCAAACTTAAAGGCGCTGTCTGTGATTTGTGTGATGATATCAGATGGAGGTGTATTTACATACATGATGCATCTTGTGTCCTCCTCAGATGGTCATAGAAAATGTGGGTCTGTCTGGCTCCAATCTTTACAGGACGTGAACAAACCTTTAACAGCATCAGAAAGCATTAGAAACTCAGATTTAGTTGTTGTTTACTGTTAGTCCTTGTATTAAGAGACCTGTCAATCAATCCGGGAGTGACAGCAGCTTCCTGTCCTGTGGTTTGTAGTTTGGTTTACGTTTGGATCCAGGACTGTAGCTTTAACAAGGCGTCGACGTACACAGATTTTGTTCCAGATGTTTGCAGAACAACACCGAGCGGGTGTTTCTGTGTGACGTGGCATCACGGCGGACCAGGCCTCACGCATCACTCGTTGCTATGGGCAACCTTGGGCGTACACACCCATGGAATGTTTTAGCCCTCTGGATTATCTGACAGGCAGAAGCAAAGCATGACGGTTATTTGTAATTCCTTCCTGCCAACATCTGTTGTCTACCTCTTGCAACGAGCAGTCACCCAGGCCTGCATAGACATCGGTGTTGGCCAATCGGTGTCTAAATTCAGGGGTTACCCAGGTTCTACCCCGCCTCTGAGACCAACTGCGGGGATAAAACATCCCATGGGTGTGTAGGCACACGTTTGCCCGTAGTAATGATCGATACTCGATACACGAGGCCCTGCAGGTCACATCGGCGGACACGTGGACGTGGACGTCATTTCCGTCCAGCCCCCCCTGTACCGTCTGTCTCTGGAAGGGCCGGTTTAACTTGACTGTTATTTAGAATTAATGTGATTCACCGAGAGAGATCCGGGGTCCATTGTACCTCAGATGTCGTCTCTTTTGTCTGCGGCCCTGAACAATGCTCCGTCATTTTAGCACGAGCTAATATGATTAAAGCGCCCCGACAATGTGCGGCCTAATTCACTTTGTCATTGGGGACGTGGACCGGGCGCGCGGAGACGGAGAGGTAGATTATCAGGGCTGCATGCTAATTCCCCCCGCAGAGGGGAAGATGGACAGCGAGAGAAGGAACAAGGAGAAGAGAAAAGAAAAGAGCCACTGCACCGTGTGGGGATAAGTGCGCAATAGAAATGCATCAATCAAGCCCACATGGAAGTCAGATATATGAGGTGTAAGCGTAGCGGGAACAGTAGTCACCACCCGTGCGTGCGCCTGCAGAGGGAGAGGCGGGCTGCTGCACATTTAGACAGCGGTCAGCGCCAAAACACAGAGAGAGAGAGAGAGAGAGAGAGAGAGAGAGAGAGAGCGACATACCTATGGTTTTTCAAATAGTCCCTCATTACTAATGACTGTTGTTATTCACATGGGATGGGACTGTGCGGAGGTCTGTTTCTCATAAGACGAGTCTGAAGGCAGCGAGACGCCTCTCATGTGACTGTACGGAGGGCCTGGCACACGCTCCCTGCGCCTCTGCTGCACAAATACCACTTCACATGTTGGCCTATAAAGTTACATGCCCATTAGGCCGCCGCAGCAGCACTGAAAAGAAGAAAAGAAGGACCCCCAAAAAATAATAATAAAAATGCAACATTTACCGTCTAGACGATTAGGAGTAAGCCTGCAGTCATATCACATTCTGCGGCGGCGGGAACGGGCCGTCAGCGTGACGTCACTGCCGAGCTATAGGGCGGAGATGCAGCATAGGTGGCGATGCTGTCTCGCGGTTGTTTCAGCCTAACTTTGAATTTCACTTTTAGGAATAGTCCGGACACGAGCGGAGAAACGCCCGAAACGCTCGCGCACCGAGTGTTCCCATCACGTGCGAGAGGCTGTTGGCCCGCGAAGTCCACGTGCGCTTCTCTCGGGAGTTTATCAGACACGAAGAGGAAGGATGGAGGAGTTTTTATTTATTCTTCGTCTATCCGTTTTCTTTGTTTCCCCGTAAAAGCAGCCCGACGCTTTGGTCTCCGCGTAAGAAAGCGGGAACGGCTTGGTCGAGATTCCCAAATGGAAAAGAAAGAGGAAAAAAAATTCTCCGTCTCACTTTCGGTATTTGAACAAATGTCTACAAAAGTCTCCATGGCAGACACGTGGTGTGTCAAACCTCCCGAGTCTAAAATAATAAAGACACAAATCCACGTGTAAAATGGAGGGGGCGCGGGGTGGGGGAATCCAAATTTGTGGAATGGGAAAACGAGATATCAGAAATAGAAAGAATAAGGTATGTCCTGTTAGATGCTATCATTAATAACACAGTGAACCGGTGAATGTCGTGAGAACAATGGCATTGTGTAGAGAGGAGAAGACGAATTTTCCTCCTCTTGTCTCCACGAGACGGCTCTATCTATTAATTACATTTATGTCTTCATTCATTATTTCTTACCACTCCATTCCAACGCCCGAGGATGCCGCGAGGACGGAGTGACTTTTAACAGCCCGTGGCCTGATACTACTTTTACACACACACACACACAGTGTGTGTGTGTGTGTTTTAATGCAGAGAAAGATGGCCATGTTTCAATGCACAACCCATTCAGTCTGAAACTCCTGCAGGAAAACATTTTAAATTCAGACGACCCCCCCCCCCACACACACACACACACCAAGGAAACCAAGTTGGTTTGGAATTTGATTCTGGCGCTAAGTGTTGTTAATAACTATTCAAAGGGGTGACTTCCTTCAGTTAACTTTGTGTTTCTGACCTCAGGGCTGGCTGTCGGGCTGCTAGAGATCATTTGGTCAACAACATCATTGTGTTTTTCTGAAACTTTTTGAGAAAATTTTTGAGATTTTTTTTTTGTTTATTTGTTTCATATTTACAATTCTGTGTGGCCTCACGCAGCGATGCTCCTAAATGAGCAGCATTCTATTCATATTAAATATTTCAATTTGACAAAATGCGCTTCCATCGCAAAAAAAAACTTTGTGGGCGATATTGAGGACGCTTCATCGAATCCTGCGTTTCCAGCTATCCTTTCTAATGCTGCACTTTGCGTGAAAAATACCTGGAGGGAAGGGGCGTCCGGCTGGCGTGGCGGTCTATTCCGTCGCCTACCAACAGGGAGATCGCCGGTTCGAATCCCCGTGTTGCCTCTGGCTTGGTCGGGCGTCCCTACAGACACAACTGGCCATGTCTGCGGGTGGGAAGCCGGATGTGGGTATGTGTCCTGGTCGCTGCACTAGCCCCTCCTCTGGTCGGTCGGGGCACCTGTTCGGGGGGGGGGCAGCGTGATCCTCCCACGCGCTACGTCCCCCTGGCGAAACTCCTCACTGTCAGGTGAAAAGAAGCTGCTGGCGACTCCACATGTATGGGAGGACACACGTGGTAGTCTGCAGCCCTCCCCGGATCGGCAGAGGGGGTGGAGCAGCGACCGGGACGGCTTGGAGCAGTGGGGTAATTGGCTGGATACAGTTAGGGAGAAAAAAAGGGGGGGGGTTGGAGGTCATATATATATATATATATATATATATATATATATATATATTTGGAGGGAAAAAGGCTGATATTTCACCTTGTACCAAAGAAACCTTACATGTGTCCTTATACTTGGCAATAAAGTGTTTCTGCTTCTGACATCTTACATTGTTCTGCAAGTCATTCCTCTGTGATAAAGACTGAACAAAGCTAACATCCTGTTTTGTATTAGCTACACGAATAAAGAACAATGAAGGCTCAAGTTTCTGCGAGCTTTGCCGTAGTCTGCTAGCCAGACTACCTCGAGAAGTCGGGTCAGGGTGTTCCCATTACCGAAGTCAAATAGCGAGAGAAAGAGACGACAACCCTCCATTTTGAAGAAACCAATCTGCTGGGCGGGACTTCAGGGGATCGCGGTCCCCCAAAATGGCGTCGAGCCACAAATTCTTCGTGTGGGACGGATGAGGGACTCGTTGGTGATTTGGAGAAAAGAGGGATGGAGAAGTCTCCCATCATGAAACAGTAGTACGCTGTGGATTTATAAGAACTGGCCGGGCCCATCAGAGCTAGCCACGCGATAGCGGCTAAGCTAACGTCCTACAGATGGAGGACCATATCTGGGAAAAAGGCTTTCACCCGCTCATTTGTCAAACAGGCAAGAACATTGCGGTGTAAATCTCAGTGTTTAAGACTCTTTTTTGTGTGTGCGCAAATCTTTGCTATTTCTAACAGAATGAATCAAACATACCACGAAGAACCCATGATGATTTCTTTGCCGTAGTTATCCGTGTGAAAAAAAAGTTTCTTGTGTTTCTAGGGGAACATTGAAATCTGTAACACAAAGGACAGGATTTGTCCGACCAGTTTCTTTCGGTATCAGTCAGAGCACCGTTATGTGTGTCTCATATCCGTTAAGCCAGACGAGCCATTAGCCTTGCCCAGTATATCTCTCTGTCTGGGTATACTGGGCATACTGGTGCTCTCTGCAGTCTGGGAATCTGCATCACATCCAGTCTGCAGCAGAAAGACGTTTCAGCAGATGTCTGAAGAGGACTTGGCCTGGCACCCACATTCTGCGGTATACCCTCCCTCTTTCTCTCTCACCCTCCACCCACTCCCTAACCTCTCTCTTTTTCCTTCCCTCTCTCACTTACCCTACCTCACACCCTCCTCCTCCTCCTCTTCCTCCCCCCAGTTGGCTGTGGAAGATGGCTTCAGTGAGTCATCTTGGGACGGAGATCAAAGGCAAATTACAGCCGACGTCTATGCAAAATGTAATATGGAAACCCCCCAGCAATGTCCTCACTATTGATTTTTCTCTTTCTTCTCCAACCCTCTTCTCTCTCTCTCTCTCTCTCTCTCTCTCTCTCTCTCTCTCTCTCTCTCTCTCTCTCTCTCTCTCTCTCTTCGTTTCTTCGCTTAATTTTCATCCAAGCACAATACGCAGTGTGAAATTTGAAGAAAGGCCCTGAACCCCGTCTCAAATGAAAGAAAATAAAAAAGGGGAAAAAAAGAAAAAAGAATTGGCTGTCCCCAGTTATGCCTGTTTGCATTTAGAGTCCATTTTGAGATGTAAGTAGTCCTGTTACTTGTGTCGTGCGTTCGATATGAAAGAGGCCGGGGTTGAAATGTGCTACGCCCGAGCCCTTTACAAATTACATAAAGTCGACAAGGCGGCGTACCTTCCCATGCGCACAGAGCCACGCGTGTGGAATATGGGGTTTAGGGGTTAAGATGTTGGCATGGGGCTAAACGGGGGTTCTCTCTGAGATGGCTCCCTCTCTGGAGCCGTTTTGGGGGCTGGCAGGAAATTAAAACGACTCGTGCAGCCGTTCGTGTGCACGGGGATGGTGATTTTCACAGACGGAGACGTCAAATCTGTCCAATACCGCCGGAGCCTAGCATATTTCATTTATTATTATTATTATTATTATTATTATTTTACATGTCATCGGCTTCACTTACAAAAATTAACCTATTTCAAGCATAGTATTTCACTGCTGTAGATGCCAAGCAACAGAGGAAACAGTCGAATCATTTCTGTATTTGTATTATTTAATGAAG
>NC_079223.1:13975621-13988121 GCF_029633865.1 Lampris incognitus
AGTCAAGACATTGACAAGGTTAGAAATAATGATTTGTATTTGAAATAAGATTTTTTTTACATCAAACTTTGCTTTCGTCAAAGAATCCTCCATTTACAGCAATTACAGCATTGCAGACCTTTGGCATTCTAGCTGTTAATTTGTTGAGGTAATCTGGAGAAATTGCACCCCACGCTTCCAGAAGCAGCTCCCACAAGTTGGATTGGTTGGATGGGCACTTCTTTGAGCAGATTGAGTTTCTGGAGCATCACATTTGTGGGGTCAATTAAACGCTCAAAATGGCCAGAAAAAGAGAACTTTCATCTGAAACTCGACAGTCTATTCTTGTTCTTAGAAATGAAGGCTATTCCATGCGAGAAATTGCTAAGAAATTGAAGATTTCCTACACCGGTGTGTACTACTCCCTTCAGAGGACAGCACAAACAGGCTCTAACAGGTACTATTTAATGAAGATGCCAGTTGGGGACCTGTGAGGCGTCTGTTTCTCAAACTAGAGACTCTAATGTACTTATCTTCTTGCTCAGTTGTGCAACGCGGCCTCCCACTTCTTTTTCTACTCTGGTTAGAGCCTGTTTGTGCTGTCCTCTGAAGGGAGTAGTACACACCGGTGTAGGAAATCTTCAATTTCTTAGCAATTTCTCGCATGGAATAGCCTTCATTTCTAAGAACAAGAATAGACTGTCGAGTTTCAGATGAAAGTTCTCTTTTTCTGGCCATTTTGAGCGTTTAATTGACCCCACAAATGTGATGCTCCAGAAACTCAATCTGCTCAAAGAAGTGCCCATCCAACCAATCCAACTTGTGGGAGCTGCTTCTGGAAGCGTGGGGTGCAATTTCTCCAGATTACCTCAACAAATTAACAGCTAGAATGCCAAAGGTCTGCAATGCTGTAATTGCTGTAAATGGAGGATTCTTTGACGAAAGCAAAGTTTGATGTAAAAAAATCTTATTTCAAATACAAATCATTATTTCTAACCTTGTCAATGTCTTGACTCTATTTTCTATTCATTTCACAACATATGGTGGTGAATAAGTGTGACTTTTCATGGAAAACACGAAATTGTTTGGGTGATCCCAAACTTTTGAACGGTAGTGTACATTAGATATTGTTTACAGTTAATATGAAGCTACGTGTTGTGTGCGAACCAGACCAAGTTGTTATCATTTGTAAGCTTTTACATTGTATTATTTTACACAAAGCAAACTTGATGTAGTCCAAAGGAATTGAATCGAGTGCAACTGGACTTGGTATATATTCCTTTGGATAACCATGACCTGGATGAATGAGAACATTCACAGACAACTTGATGTAGGTTTTGTTCAAAAAGCAATATGTTCCTGAAGGATAACTTCCTGGCTGCTATCGCCTATAGTTGTAGTTATTCTTGCAAAAGTCAGTTATGCTCTTGTTGATATAGAACAACCAAATGCTTTTTATAGGGCTGGTTTCAGTTTTGTAACTTTGAGGAGGAGGCGCGGTCATTTGTAATATGAAATGGTTCATAGTTGTGTGGGTTGGGGGACGCTTCCGAACGGCCACAAATGGGGTTCACAGGCTGGAATACTTGGAGATGGTAGGAACGCACAAACTAAAACTCCTAATAATTTGTCATACACAAGTCATATGTAGGCCTTGTTGTTATATATAGCCTGGCTATTGTTAGACGCTAATGTGATGATGACACCCCCGAAATTCAACAGATGCCTTACGTTCTATTTCTTTAATTTGCATGTACATCTGTAAGGACCCTAACTTTTTCTCCCTCACTTATTTATTTTTTCATAACCTTTCTTTAATCAGGAAGGTCTCATTGAGATAAGGAGTCTCATTTTCAAGAGAATCCTGACCAAGACAGCCACAGCACATACATGTAGGTTGCACAAAATACAAGGAACACAAACTAAACATAAATGAAGTAGCACGTGAAGCTGGGAAAACATGTCTGTGAACATCAGCACTGGTTCCTCTCAAGGCTGTGTCCTTCCCCCTCTATTCTTTTTCCTGTATACCAACAGCTGCACCTCCAGTTACTAGGCAGTCAAGCTCCTAAAGTTTGCTGATGACACCACCCTCATTGAGCTAATTTCTGATGGGGCTGAGTTCACCTACACATGGGAGATTGACCATCTGGTGTCCTGGTGTGACCAAAACAACTTGGAGCTCAATGCTCTAAAGACAATGGAGATGGTTGTGGACTTCAGAAAGTACCCAGCCCCACCCGCCCCATCACCCTGTGTGGCTCCCCAGTCAACACTGTAATCCATCTGCTCGCTGGGCACCATCATCACCCAGAACTGAGCATCAGCTCTCTCACTATGAAGGCACAGCAGAGGTTGTACTTCCTGCAGCAGCTGAAGAAGTTCAACCTGCCAAAGCCAATGATGATGCACTTTTACACTGCTGCTACTGCCAAGGACAAGGGCAGACTACAGCGATCCCTCCCACCCAGGCCTTGGTCTCTTCAAAACGCTTCCCTCTGACAAGAGGCTGAGGTCTATAAAAACCAGAACGTAATGGCCTTCCCCACAGCTATAGGCCTTTCTAACAAGCCCCCAGACACCCACAGATACTGACACTGCCCCCTACCCATCCCTCACCCCCTTTAACCCTCCCTCCACACCACAACATGACATACACCTACACACATGCACATGCACAAAGAGTGCAATATCTCTATCTGCCCTACTGTGCCCTCTGTACATGGGCACTTTGCATAAAGCCCGCACTACCCTGTAAGTAATTCTTACTCTACAACAACTTCTCATTCTGTAAATAACTTCAATTTTAAAATTCTCATTTAACATTTTGTAAATGGAGTGCTTGCCATATCCCCAGTGTTTTCCCATTATTGCACATTTACTGCCCCTATTTTTATTTTTCATTTTATTTTTTACATGTGTTCAATTATATTTTATTATTCTTTTAACTTGACCTTACTATTTACTGTTAATTTTTCCCTCTTGCACCAACATACCAAGTGAACTTCCTTGTATGTTCTTGAACTACTTGGCAATATGACTCCGATTCTGATGCTAAAGTGCACACATGCAAGTGCTAGTGGAGTCCATCACCAGTAAATTAACGAGTTTCTTACAAGTGCCCCAGTGGAATCCCATGAGGCAGTTTCAGGTACCTTTGTAGTGCGGTCCAGGCAGAGGCCGCAGAGTAAGATGCCTTTCTGCCAAGCTCAGTATGGACTGAGGGGACCGACGACGTCAAATAGTCCTGAGATCGTAGCCGTTAGCTGCCAAGATTACAGGCACATAGATAAGAATTAAGGATGGACTTGAAGGTAAACGTGTACCCATGGATGCAACAAGTACTCCGACCCATACGACCACACGGGTCGTTTGTTCCCACCCTGCAGCGCTGCTCATTATGAAGTACTGGTTTGAGGACGTTGGGACTTTATCATTGTTCATGGGGGAAATGCATGGGGAGAGAAGACCAGCTAGCCAAGGAGTACAGAGTACAGGGACGTGTGAGGGGCTTCCACCCAGAGAAGACCCCCAGAGCCTACCCTAGTACCCCTTGATGCGTACACACTTCAAATATTCCTGTATTCTCTCGTGTCGTTCATTGTGCAAACCCACGTCCCCTCGTGTTTGGCGGAAGGAAAACAAACGCGACACGGCAGTTTCTCCCACGCGCACACAACCGCTCCGTCTGCGTGCGCCATGCACGGGGTGGGGGTCAGTCACCCGCCTTTCCACGAGAACGCGCGCTAACCTGCCTGTATGTACGTATCCACCTCCATGCGGGGTGTTGTCCGTGCGTCCGCCATTGTCAGCACGACAGAAGCAGGTGGAGGTAAACAGACAGAGAGGGTGGGGGTGGGTGGGGGCAGACTAATACTGGGTTTGTTTTGGTTTTTTGGTTTTGTTATTGAGAGAAATGACAGGAGCGTTTGATTTGTGCCGCGGCGCCGTCCTGAACATATGGCGCCGTAATTCCTGCCGGTCTCGTCTGGGTAGCTCGCGCCGGCGGATTCTCGCCCACCATCAGGGAAATATCGGCACGAGCGGAACGCTTAACAGCAAAAAGGGCTCCAATTTCCCACCTTAATGGGCATTCTTATCCTATTTTTCTCCCCCTTTTCTTCCCTTTCTCCGCCGCTTTTTCTTCCGTGCTGCTGCGCGGCGCTATTGAACCGGGACCTGCGTATTTAATGCCTCTTTTTTTGTCCTCCTTTTCAGCCCGCCTGTTCGCCACGCTTCCCTTATTTGCGTTGATTTCCCCACTTAGAGGAAGAGTGGGCTCAGAAGGGACACACGCCTCCATCAAAACACCTCTAACTCACGCAGACACACGCGCGCGCGCGCGCACACACGCGCATGCGTGAACCTGTTCAAACACACAAAGATACACACAGTCATGTTCACAAAGGCAACTACGTGCCCAACCCAAACACACACATACACACACACACACCCCTACAGACACACAGGCAAACAAACATACCTGACGCATGGCAGCGGGAGTAGCTATGTGCAGAATATGTTCTGGGCTTTTCTTCTTCTTTCTTTTTTTTTTTAATCGTCTGATGCCTTTTGTGTGGGCTGACAGCGAGTGACGAGTCACTAATAAGTCCAGGCCTGGTGCTGTCCTGCTGGGCTGAACACTTTCTTTTATACACACATAACCATACACACACACACACACACACACACACACACACACACACACACGCACATACAAAGTAAACATACACAAAACAAAGACGCGCGCGCACACACACACACGGACGGACACACACACACACACACAAGCTAAGCTGCAGCCCCCTAATCATCCTGGGGTCTGGCACTCGGGTGGCGGCCATCACTCCTCCACACAGCCATCATGGGCCAATTAAGTGGCCATATATCTGTCTGCGAGCCTCCTCTGGCTGAGTGGCCAGTGGCTGAGTGGCGGTGGTAAGCTGCCTCGGCCCACCCGCGGCTAGCAGTCAATTTGTAGCTTAAAGTCTGGTGGCCACAACACTCCAGAATTATTAGGACCGCCAGCACCGCTGAGGATGCTTGCCTGTGTCTTTCAAAAGGGAAGGGCTGTATGTGTGTGCGTGTGCGTGTGTGCGTGCGTGCATGTGTGTGTGTGCGTAAGTGCGTGTGTTTACGTGTGTGCGCGCGCACTCAGACATAGCTCAAAGTGTTGTTTGAGGTTTGTCTTTGTCTACGGTTGTGCATTATTTGTTTTGTGAATATATTTCAAGATGACTAGTGTGGCTGTGTGTGTGTGTGTGTGCATGCATATGTGTTTTGTGTATGTTTAGTTTGTGTGTGCATGTATGTGTGTGTTTTTTGTTTAATTTGTACGTATGTGTGTATGTGCGTGTGTGTGTGAGAGAGTGTGTGTGTATGTGTGTGTGTACTTCACACAGCATGTGTGTGTGTGGGTTCATGTGTTCTTTTTTCCAGGTTATGTGTTTGTGTGTGTGTAGGAGTTTATGTGTGTGTACTTCACGCAGCGTGTGTGTGTTCTTTTTTCCAGGTTGTGTGTGTGTGTGTGTGTGCGCGCGCGTGTGTGCACTTCATACAGTGTGTTCTGTGTGTGCGTGTTTATGTGTACTTCATACAGTATATGCTTGTGTGTGTTCATGTGTTCTTTTTCCAGGTTGTGTGTTTGTGTGCGTGTGTATGTGTACGTCATACAGTATGTGTGTGTGTTTGCGTAGGAGTGTGTGTGTGTGTGAGAGAGAGTGTGTGTATGTGTGTGGGTATACTTCACACAGCATGTGTTTGTGTGTGTTCATGTGTTCTTTTTTCCAGGTTGTGTGTTTGTGTGTGCGTGTGCGTGTGTATGTGTACGTCATACAGTATGTGTGTGTGCGTGTGTGTGTAGGAGTGTGTGTGTGTGTGTGCTTCATACAGTATGCGTGTGTGTGTGTGTGTGTGTGTGTAGGAGTGTGTGTGTGTGTGTGTGCTTCATACAGTATTGGTGTGTGCGTGTGCATGTTCATGTGTTCTTTTTTCCAGGTTTTGTGTGTGTGTGTGTGTGTGTGTACTTCATACAGTATGTGTTTGTGTGTAAGTGTGTGTGTGTGTACTTCATACAGTATGCGTGTGTGCGTGTGCATGTGTTCTTTTTTCCAGGTTTTGTGTGTGTGTGTGTGTGTGTGTGTGTGTGTGTGTGTGTGTGTGTGTGTGTTCTGTTTTCCAGGTTGTTTTTGACCCTGTCATTTTCTACACACCTTCATCGGTGTCTTGGTGTACGGGGCTCTCGTATCTGCACCAGCATCAAATCTCTCATGTCATAAAACAAACACACACAAACGTCTTCTTTTGTTAGACCGACAACGCTGTTGCATCAGTTGTTCCTGGTTTCACCTCACGCTAACACTTCTCTGGCCAGGTCTCTCCCCTGCAGACAGCTGCCGGGTGTTTGGCAGGGGGGAGTTTGCAGGGCAAAGCCAGTGATTAGGATAATGGACCCGTCCAGGAGATCTCTGGACGTATGAGCCCACATCTGCAACATATTTGGGGGAATGAATGGAAAATAGATAACAAAGAAACTGAAAACACCACTGGAGAGTGATAAAGAAAGCGATGATGATGATGATGATGAGAGAGAGCGAGAGAAAGATGTTTTTGTGTTTGAGAAACAGGGTAGAGATCACAAATAGAAAGAGAAGAGGGAGCATGACGCCGATGGAAAGAGGAGGATAAAGAGATGGACAGACTGGTGAGAGAGAGAGAGAGAGAGAGAGAGAGAGAGAGAGAAGTTGAGAAGTTGACTAAATTGGAGCCAGCTATAAAAGACAATCACAGTCCATTAGACTCCCCAATTACTGAGCAGGAGCTCCTTAAGAGACTGCGGGCCCTCAAATCTGAAAGAGTTTGTGGACCTGATGGCATCTTGAACGAAATGCTAAAAAACATGAACACGAAATTCCGACTGGCTATATCAAAACTATTCAATTTGGTTCCGAGTGTCGGCTGTTTTCCTGACATCTGCAATCATGGACTTCTAACCCCAATCTATAAAAGCGGAGACAAATGTGACCCTAATAATTACCGAGGCCTCTGTGTGAACAGTAACCTGGGGGAGGTTTTCTGCTGTATTATGAATGGCAGACTTCTGAACTTCCTTACCCAGCACACCGTCTTGAGCAAAAGCCAAACTGGATTTATACCAACACACCGCACAACCGATCATATTTACACCCGTCATACCCTGATAAACATATAACACAAAATAGAACAAAAATGTAGGCCTGTTTTATTGACTTCCAAAAAGTGTTTGATTCTATTTGGCATGCAGGGCTGTTCTACAAACCTACTGAGGGTGAGAGGGGTGTAGGGGGTAACACACATGATATTATTAAATCAATGTATTCTGACAATATGTGCAGCATAAAAATTGCCAAAAAAAAGAACAGAATTTTTTTACCCAAGGGCGAGGTGTCCGCCAGGGCTGTACCCTCAGCCCTGCACTTTTCAATATCTACATTCATTAGCTGGCTACTACACTAGAGTCCTCTGTCCGCTGGGTAAGTCTCCACAGTCAGGAGGTGAAATGTCTATTCTTTGCAGATGACCTGGTTCTGCTGTCCCCCACAGCAGATGGCCTACAGCAGAACCTGGATCTGCTAGAACAGTGTTTCCCAACCCAGTCCTCAAGGACCCCCTATCCTGCAGATTTTCATTGTAACCCTACATAGGTAGCCCTGTTTGTACTTACTCAATCAATCATCTCATAGCGCTTAATTATGCAAGGTGTGCAAACTCTGGCATTGCTGATTGGTCGAATAACTACAAACAGGTATCTATTCAGGGTTGCAAAGAAAATCTGCAGGATAGGGGTCCTTGAGGACTGGGTTGGGAAACACTGTTCTAGAACATCGCTGTCAGACCTGGGCCCTGACAGTGAACCCCAAAAAGACCAAAATAATGATATTCCAAAAAAGATCCAGATTTCGGTACGTTCTACCTAAATTCTCAATTGGCACAAAACATGTGGAGTACTGCACACACGACACCTATCTAGGATTAAAACTAAGTTCAACTGGACATTTTAATGAAGCAGTTCATGAGATGAGAGGGAGAGCATTCCGGGCTTTCTACACCATAAAAACATACAAACAGAAATACCAGTTAGAATTTGGTTAAAATTAACTGAGTGTGTTATGAACCAATTGCACTCTATGGCAGTGAGGTGTGGGGTCCACTTCCAAAACAAGACTTTATTCAATGGGATAAACACCCCTTTGAGACCTTGCTTGCAAAGTTCTGTAAGATCCTCCTACATGTCCAGAGGAAAGCCACAAACAATGCATGCAGGCAGTGGCGCCGTAAGTGGGTATAATGTTACGAAGACTCTAAGGGCGCCAGACTAGATGGGGCGCCACAACGGTGCTCAATTTTTTTTTAAATAAAATGTATTTCTAGTTTTTCCCCTTAACCCACCTGGTTACCCAATGCCATATGGCCAGATCTTGTCGAAGACCTCTGATTCGCGATCCACAGGAAGGAGAGACCCACAGGAAAGAGCCCACGGGTTCAATCTGGGCTATGGTGGGGTCACATTCCTTTTTGTTGAGAGCATTTTAAAAGCTAGTAGCATGGGATGAAGGTAGAGGAAGGGGTTTAATGTTTACAGTATTCTTTATAGGGGCACTAAATCCCTAGCGGCACCCCTGCATGCAGGGCAGAATTAGGCCAATACCCGCTAACACTGAAAATTTTAAAAAAAAGAGCAATTAACTTTTGGACACATTCAAAACTAAGTGACCCCCTCTTGTATCATCACAAAGCCCTGCAATGCCAAGAGCTGAATAGTAAGAGGAACCCCCTTACCCAGCTGGTCCTGAGGCTGAGAGCACAAACCTGCTCTACTAACACACCTCAGGAACACAACACATCACCAATCAGACTCAACCAAATTACGAAACAGTTAAAACAAAACTACATCATCTATTGGCAAATACAAACAAACACACAGAGCAACATGCAGTGCTGTCTGGCTCTAAACCGACAGTACACCACAGCAGGTGATGTGAGCAGGGTGACTGATCAACTAAAATGAACCCTGACAAAGTAAAGACTGAGTGAGCACAGCCTTGCTACTGAAAAGGGGAGACACAGGAAGACCTGCTCCCTGCAGAGCAAAGGCTGTGCTGTCACTGCACCTTCATCATCGTCATCCTCACTGCACCCTCAGCGAGCCTGAAACAGAGCTACACTTCCTCACCACATGTGAACAATATAAACATCTTAGAGAAGCAATTTTAAACGATTCCAACTAATAACAAAAGGTTTTCTTAACCTATCAGATGAAGAAAAACTACCAGTCCTACTAGGGGAAGACCCAAAGAGCTGTAAGTTAGCAGCAGTCTATGTTGCTGCCTGCCATAAAGTGAGGGACAGTGCGTGTAAGCTAGCAGCAGTCTATGTTGCTGCCTGCCATAAAGTGAGGCACAGTGAGTGTAAGCTAGCAGCAGTCTATATTGCTGCCTGCCATAAAGTGAGGCACAGTGAGTGTAAGCTAGCAGCAGTCTATGTTGCTGCCTGCCGTAAAGTGAGGGACAGTGAGTGTAAGTTTGCAGCAGTCTATGTTGCTGCCTGCCATAAAGTGAGGCACAGTGAGTGTAAGCTAGCAGCAGTCTATGTTGCTGCCTGCCATAAAGTGAGGCACAGTGAGTGTAAGCTAGCAGCAGTCTATGTTGCTGCCTGCCATAAAGTGAGGCACAGTGAGTGTAAGCTAGCAGCAGTCTATGTTGCTGCCTGCCATAAAGTGAGGCACAGTGAGTGTAAGCTAGCAGCAGTCTATGTTGCTGCCGGTTATAAAGTGACGCACAGTGAGTGACAGTCACCTGACACGTTGCTGCCATATTCGATGACAGTATGTTCTTTTGTTTTGTACTATGTCTCTTTGTTGTAGTGTGTTTCTTTGCTGTAGTGTGTTTCTTTGTTGTGATGTGTTTCTTTGCTGTAGTGTGCTTCTTTGCTGTAGTGTGCTTCTTTGCTGTAGTGTGTTTCTTTGCTGTAGTGTGTTTCTTTGTTGTAGTGTGCTTCTTTGCTGTAGTGTGCTTCTTTGCTGTGGGGGCTTCTTTGCTGTGGGGGCTTCTTTGCTGTGGTGTGTTTCTTTGCTGTAGTGTGTTTGTTTGTTGTAGTGTGCTTCTTTGTTGTAGTGTGATTCTTTGCTGTAGTGTGTTTCTTTGCTGTAGTGTGTTTGTTTGTTGTAGTGTGTTTCTTTGCTGTAGTGTGTTTCTTTGTTGTAGTGTGTTTATTTGCTATAGTGTGTTTCTTTGCTGTAGTGTGTTTCTTTGCTGTAGTGTGTTTCTTTGTTGTAGTGTGTTTCTTTGCTGTAGTGTGCTTCTTTGCTGTAGTGTGCTTCTTTGCTGTAGTGTGTTTCTTTGTTGTAGTGTGTTTCTTTGCGGTAGTGTGTTTCTTTGCTGTAGTGTGTTTCTTTGCTGTAGTTTTTTTGTTTGCTGTAGTGTGTTTGTGTGTTGTAGTGTGTTTCTTTGCTGTAGTGTGTTTCTTTGTTGTAGTATGTTTCTTTGCTGTAGTGTGCTTCTTTGCTGTAGTGTGTTTCTTTGCTGTAGTGTGTTTCTTTGTTGTAGTGTGTTTATTTGCTCTATTGTGTTTCTTTGCTGTAGTGTGTTTCTTTGTTGTAGTGTGTTTCTTTGCTGTAGTATGTGTCTTTGTTGTAGTGTGTTTGTTGTAGTGTGTTTCTTTGCTGTAGTGTGTTTCTTTGCTATAGTGTGTTTCTTTGCTATAGTGTGTTTCTTTGCTGTAGTGTGTTTCTTTGCTGTAGTGTGTTCCTTTGCTGTAGTGTGTTTCTTTGTTGTAGTGTGTTTCTTTGCTGTAGTGTGTTTCTTTGCTGTAGTGTGTTTCTTTGCTGTAGTGTGTTTCTTTGTTGTAGTGTGTTTCTTTGCTGTAGTGTGTTTCTTTGCTGTAGTGTGTTTCTTTGCTGTAGCGTGTTTCTTTGTTGTAGTGTGTTTCTTTGTTGTAGTGTGTTTCTTTGCTGTAGTGTGCTTCTTTGTTGTAGTGTGTTTCTTTGCTGTAGTGTGTTTGTTTGCTGTAGTGTGTTTGTTTGTTGTAGTGTGTTCCTTTGCTGTAGTGTGTTTCTTTGTTGTAGTGTGTTTGTTTGTTGTAGTGTGTTTCTTTGCTGTAGTGTGTTTCTTTGTTGTAGTGTGTTTCTTTGCTGTAGTGTGCTTCTTTGTTGTAGTGTGTTTCTTTGTTGTAGTGTGTTTCTTTGCTGTAGTGTGTTTGTTTGTTGTAGTGTGTTTCTTTGCTGTAGTGTGTTTCTTTGTTGTAGTGTGTTTGTTTGTTGTAGTGTGTTTCTTTGTTGTAGTGTGTTCCTTTGCTGTAGTGTGTTTCTTTGTTGTAGTGTGTTTGTTTGTTGTAGTGTGTTTCTTTGCTGTAGTGTGCTTCTTTGTTGTAGTGTGTTTCTTTGCTGTAGTGTGCTTCTTTGCTGTAGTGTGTTTCTTTGCTGTAGTGTGTTTCTTTGCTGTAGTGTGTTTCTTTGTTGTAGTGTGTTTCTTTGCTGTAGTGTGTTTCTTTGCTGTAGTGTGTTTGTTTGTTGTAGTGTGTTTCTTTGCTGTAGTGTGTTTCTTTGTTGTAGTGTGTTTATTTGCTGTAGTGTGTTTCTTTGCTGTAGTGTGTTTCTTTGCTGTAGTGTGTTTCTTTGTTGTAGTGTGTTTCTTTGCTGTAGTGTGCTTCTTTGCTGTAGTGTGCTTCTTTGCTGTAGTGTGTTTCTTTGTTGTATTGTGTTTCTTTGCGGTAGTGTGTTTCTTTGCTGTAGTGTGTTTCTTTGCTGTAGTTTTTTTGTTTGCTGTAGTGTGTTTGTGTGTTGTAGTGTGTTTCTTTGCTGTAGTGTGTTTCTTTGTTGTAGTATGTCTCTTTGCTGTAGTGTGCTTCTTTGCTGTAGTGTGTTTCTTTGCTGTAGTGTGTTTCTTTGTTGTAGTGTGTTTATTTGCTCTATTGTGTTTCTTTGCTGTAGTGTGTTTCTTTGTTGTAGTGTGTTTCTTTGCTGTAGTATGTGTCTTTGTTGTAGTGTGTTTGTTTGTTGTAGTGTGTTTCTTTGCTGTAGTGTGTTTCTTTGCTATAGTGTGTTTCTTTGCTATAGTGTGTTTCTTTGCTGTAGTGTGTTTCTTTGCTGTAGTGTGTTCCTTTGCTGTAGTGTGTTTCTTTGTTGTAGTGTGTTTCTTTGCTGTAGTGTGCTTCTTTGCTGTAGTGTGTTTCTTTGCTGTAGTGTGTTTCTTTGCTGTAGTGTGTTTCTTTGTTGTAGTGTGTTTCTTTGCTGTAGTGTGTTTCTTTGCTGTAGTGTGTTTCTTTGCTGTAGCGTGTTTCTTTGTTGTAGTGTGTTTCTTTGCTGTATTGTGTTTCTTTGCTGTAGTGTGTTTCTTTGCTGTAGTGTGCTTCTTTGTTGTAGTGTGTTTCTTTGCTGTAGTGTGTTTGTTTGCTGTAGTGTGTTTGTTTGTTGTAGTGTGTTCCTTTGCTGTAGTGTGTTTCTTTGTTGTAGTGTGTTTGTTTGTTGTAGTGTGTTTCTTTGCTGT
>NC_079223.1:13990621-14015285 GCF_029633865.1 Lampris incognitus
TCATGCCAATAAAGCCATTTGAAATTGAGGGGGGGGGTTGAAAAGAGATTACAAAGGCGTTTGGGAAAGATAGAAGTCGAATGAAATAGACATTTAGAGTGAAAGAGAAAAAGAGGTGGAGAGATGGAACATTGCATTGTGGGGAAGGAGGCTCTGAAAAAAAGCAGGAACACAGACGGAGGGAAGGAGAGAGAAGGAGCGAGGAGAGAAGCAGAGATGAGGTGAGGCCCAGAGTGTTCTCCAAGTGATTATTCTAATTTAGCCGTTGATGTAAATCTAAATGAAGTCACATCAGGAGTCAGCGGAAGGACACAACACAATCACCCTGGGACCTCCATCCGATGAAACCCATCTACCACTCTCTCTCTCTCTCTCTCTCTCTCTCCATCTATCTACCCCCTTCCCCTCTCTCTCTCTCTCTCTCTCTCTCTCTCTCGCTCTCTCTCTCTCTTCCTGTGTGATGGTAACCCTAGAAACGCCACACACAGTGGGAACCAGCAGAGGCATTGCTTTGAGCTATATTGCTTTTTGGGCAGAAGAGTGCATGTGTTATGGAAAGACAAGAGCGAGGAAGAGGACGAGTGAGGGGGAGGAAGGTTAGCAGGTCTATCCAGCCTGACTGACAAACGCTGTATGTAAATTCCCACCTGAGTGTCGGGACTTACGGATGCATGGACATCACACTCAGTAAGACGGATGGGTAAATATTGTGTGTGTGTGTGTGTGTGTTTATATACATACATACATACATACACAACGATCAGCCAAAACATTAAAACCACCTGCCCAATTTTATGAAGGCCCCCCTTGTGCCACCAAAACAGCTCTGACCCGTCGAGGCATGGACTCCCCAAGACCTTTGAAGGTGTCTTGTGGTATCTGGTGCCAAGACATTAGCAGCAGATCCGTTAAGTCCTGCAAGTTGCCAGGTGGGGCCTCCATGGATCGGACTTGTTTTTCCAGCACATCCCACAGATGCTCGATCGGATTGAGATCTGGGGAATTTGGAGGCCAAGGGAACACCTTGAACTCTTTGTCATGTTCCTCAAACCATTCCTGAACTTTGCAGTGTGGCAGGGCACATTATCCTGCTGAAAGAGACCACTGCCATCAGGGAATATCGGGGAATACCGTTTCCATGAAGGGGTATACCTGGTCTGCAATGATGCTTAGGTAGGCGGTACATGTCAAGGTAACATCCACATGAATGCAAGGACCCAAGTTTTCCCAGCAGAACTTTGCCCGGAACATCACATGTTGTCCACCCACTTGCCTTCTTCCCGTAGTGCATCCTGGTGCCACCTCGTTCCCATGTAAATGGTGCACACATACCCGGCCGTTCACATTATGTCAAATAAAACGTGATTCATCAGACCAGGCCACCTTCTTCCATCGCTCCATGGTCCAGTTCTGATGCTCACGTGCCCTTTGTAGGTGCTTACGGCGGTGGACAGGGGTCATCGTGGGCACTCTGACTGGTCTGCAGCTACACCGCCCCGCACACAGCAAGCTGTGATGCATTAAGTGTCCTGACACCTGTCTATCATAGCCAGCATTAACCTTTTTTCACCAGTTTGAGCTACGGCAGCTCTTCTGTGGGGTCAGACCAGACCGGCTAGCCTTCGTTCCCCACACACCAACGAGTCTTGGGCATCCATGACCCTGTCGCCAGTTCAACAAACAACGTCCGCCCTCCTGTTAGTCACCCCTCATATACCCTGCTGCACCTCCTACTTCTCCGCCGCTCCTTTCCATCAATGGTATCTCTTCTGGGGGGATGCGTGGGTGTGATGGACAGAGGCTGACCCCAGTAATAACAAGCATGCAATGTAAAACCAATCCCAGTGCATCCTTCAGGTCTGCCGTGGTTTGTTCCGGTATGGAGCAAGAGGATCTTGGGAGTTCATTGCCCAGGACGCTTCAGGTCACTTTGAGCATCCACTGTCAACCCGCACCACCTACAGTTTTCCACCTGCCCCCCCCCGCCCCGTGTGTGTGTGTGTGTGTCTGTGTGTGTGTGTGTGTGTGTGTCAGGTTGGCAAGGATGTCGTGGGGGGGGGGGGGGCACATAAAGTGTGAGCCTGATGAAGACTCTTTTGATACCATGCTGCAGGCAAAAAGCAGAGGAAATTGATTGAACTTTGATGAAAGTGTTCATTTGCGGTGATGGACAACCCCTCTCCCCCCTCCGCGCGCGCGCCCCCCCCCCCACGTGCGTCGGGACGTCGTGTACATATGTATGATCTGCCGGCTGACTGTGATTTGGGAGAGCGCCGGGGAAGCCTGCATTTCTATGGCTTTGCCCCCCTCTGTCGCCCCTCCTCTGACGGGCCCTCTGGTAGCACCAGCCCACACCCCACCAGGCACGCGTCGCTCCCACTCCCGAAAAACATGCTGGGAAAAAAGGAAAGGAAGTTGTGATTCCATCGATTCAGCCGAGATTCCGAATCTCCCAAGATGGTAAGTGGGAACATTTGAAAAAAAAAAACACAAAACAAGTCAAAGCGTGCAGATGATCGTGGGCGCGTGTCGGCCACGCACCTGACCTGTTACAACACGCGGATGACGCGTTCCTGTCAAGTAATTACACCACGTGAACTCATTACGCATTAACGCTGACGTGTCGGAGACATAAATGAACGACGTCACCACATCGCTCAGAGACGGGAAGGAGAGAAGCGTTATTCATTCCACGGCGGTTTCCCCACTGTGGATTTTACGTGAGAGAGGGCAGGTTGACGGCATCAGGACCCGTCCGTCCGTCCGTCCGTCCGACCGGCGGCGGCGGCGGCGGATGGGAGCCGAGGGGTAGGGTTGGGTATACGGTGCCATCTGGCAGCGGCGCCACATAGCCGGCGTTGCTCGTCCCTGCGTGTCGGATCAGAACCGGCCGACCATAGATCCAGATCACTGCGCGCGCACGCACGCACGCACACACGCACACACACACAAATACGGCACCACGTGCACCGCTAATACGCAGCTGCTTCGCCGGAGCACACTAATTGCAGTCTGCAGTTGTCAATCAAACCTCCTTTTTTTCTTTTTTCATGCGTTTCATCATTATCTCCTTTCTTCGTAGCCAACTTGCCCCGAGGAACCTCCCGAGGGAGCGCGGAGATCAATCTTTGGAGGCTTGCAGATATTCATTACGGCTGCAGACACTGAGGCCGTGTGACAGCAGACGCTCCCCCCCCCCATCCCTCTCTCCCTCTCTCTCTCCCTCTCTCTCTCCCTCTCCCTCTCTCTCTCTCATGATGAGAAACACAAGTGATGCGGGACAGGGGGCGAAACGCGAGAGGTGGTGGAAATAATATATTGATGGACATCAATTAGCAACACGTTTACATGAGGAATAAATTGGGATCCGTCTCCGGACACCTCGCGGAGGCCGCTGACAAACGATGCCGCACCACGGCGTCCCTCTCTCGCGTTTTACCACATTTCACCCTTTTTTATTTTTATTTTTATTTTATTTTATGAAAGCCTTGGTGCTGTTTCACTTTTTTCCTTGCTACCTGGTCAGTTCTGTGGTGTTGGAAGAAGCGTCACAGCTTGGGGCGTCCGGGTGGCGTGGCGGTCTATTCCGTTGCCTACCAACATGGGGTTCGCCGGTTCGAATCCCCGTGTTACCGCCGGCTTGGTCGGGCACAATTGGCCGTGTCTGCGGGTGGGAAGTCGGTTGTGGGTATGTGTCCTGGTCGCTGCACTAGCGCCTCCTCTGGTCAGTCGGGGCGCCTGTTCAGAGGGAGAGGGAGTGGGAAATAGCGTGATCCTCCCACGCGTTACGTCACCCTGGTGAAACTCCTCACTGTCAGGTGAAAGGAAGCGGCTGGCGACTCCACATGTATCGGAGGAGGCACGTGGTAGTCTCCAGCCCCCCCCCCCCCCCCCGATCAGCAGAGGGGTTGCAGCAGCGACCGGGACGGCTCGGAAGAATGGGCGTAAATGGCCGGATACAATTGGGGAGAAAAAGGGGGGGGGGCATCCCAGGTGAAAGAATGAGGCTACCCATGCAGGGATGCAGGGATGCAAAACCTGTTGGCCCCCAACATTCAAATGAGGCCACGCAAGCTGGTTATGACGAGAGGACGTAGTCTAGCATTTGTTGTCAGCGAGACTAAAATGAAGCCTACATAGCGACAGAAGACGTGTAAAGGTGGTCTGCCATCACTATTGACCATTCGTCATTTTCATGCTCACTGAGCATGCGTGGAAAAAACAAGGAAATGGTAAGAAGGAGCTGTTGGTTACAGTCTGAAAAAGAAACGAAGAAGTCTGTAGGACTGCCAGATTAACTTTCACATGCATCTTCATCATTTATGAATATATATATATATATATACAATTTCTTTTTTCTTCTTCTTCTTCTTTTACAACCTTTGCCAGCTGAACTGTGCAGCCTGTCCCACTGCCAAAACAAATTAACAAACCTAAACGAAGAATGTGCTCCAGTCAAAACAACAGTACTCTCTGCTGAGTGGCTCCCAACTGTCCCTCTGTCACACACACACGCACGCACACACACACGTGCGCGCGCGCACGGAAAAACCTGCTGCTGCTTTGCGACAGGAAGTTGGTGGTGTTTGTTTGCCGGAACAGGTGTTAGGTGGGGAAGACATCTAACTGTCCTCCAGCGGGTCTTTGATTGCAGAAGTATTTTCCACTTGTTTATCTCCGAGTCGGTTCTGGGTCCCAACTGGAAATACGCAAGGTGTTGTGTTTTTGCATTTTCTAGACTGTGTAGTTTTGGACTCACAAATATATAAACAAACACCGCTAAATGAATCAACAAAAACAAAACCTTCCCAGAGTAACGACTGAGTTTTAGGATGTTATTCCCTGAAAACTCGTGTCTGGGTTGGAGCTGCCCGACCAACACCGCGCGTTCTGATGCACGCGCTGACTCGTGTGTAGGCGCCTGGGCTTGCATATGGACACCAGGGCTGCACAGTTACCTGCACGACTACTGTACACCTGGTTTGCTTCTTAAAGCAACGTGAGTCATAAACAGCGTGGATTTCTGCATCTGAACGGGTTTCCATAGAAACTCTCTTAAAACTACGTGACCAACGGTGCCTTCCCGTCCACATCCTCACTAATGACGCCGCTTGAAAATGTCACGAAGTGTCTACACAAAAGTCTTTTGTTTATTTTATTTTTTTATTGAAACTTGAGGAAACATACTCGTTGCTTCAAGTTTCCAGCTTCTTCATTGCAGACCATGCCCCGCAGCAGAGACAGCAACTATGGGTACCCCAATGTACCCCCAAAATCTGTGTGATAATATTTTTTTTGGATTTTGTACCTGTGAATCACTTATATGCACAAATTTAATGCTGTGCAAAAGTAGGTAATGGAGATAGATAGATAGATAGATAGATAGATAGATAGATAGATAGATAGATAGATAGATAGATAGATAGATAGATAGATAGATGGATGGATGGGTGTGTGTGTGTGTGTGTGTAGTTTTTACAAAAGAGAAGTATCTCTAAGAACCTTAAATAAGAATCATGACCACAGATATAAGTAAAAAAAAAAGTTTATTCACATTTAATCAGGAATCATGCAATCATGTGTGTTGACTGTGTGGTTGCAGCGCATGGTCGCTAGTTACGTTTTGTTTTTTTCTATTTTTTTATCTTATTTTTAAGCCAATTCAAAGCAAACTTTTCTAAACTTGGGGGGAAAAATAAATGCAAATGAGGTGTGTTTCCATCAGCTGGGTTGGAGGGCATAACACAGGCGTGCATACAAAACACAGCCACGTTAGCCACGTTAGCCACGTCTTGGCTTAGGCGGGAAGAAAGCCTCTCCATTCTTGTCATCGCACAGTTGTTCGGTTCCAGTGAAATGTGTCGTCTGCATTTAACCCCTCCTGCTGTGCAGGAGCAGCGGGCAGCTGCAGCGCCCGGGGAAAGCCCGCCAGTTTGATCCCAGATGTGCTGTCTGGGCTAAAACTGGGTGAAAGGTGGTTGAAAAGTGAAAATTTAAATAAACGTCTTCATCTCAACCTAAGAAGCCACCACTAAAACTAAAGCAATTACAATTATATTCTCGCACCATATATGCGGACTTGCATTATGTATTGTAGCGAATTCGGGGGGCAGTCCGGGAACCGTCGCCACAACCGGGACGCGAACCCGTGTCTCCCACTCCGCAAGCGACACCGTTAACCAGTCGACTAAAAAGGCTGAAATGTTAGTCAAGGGCCAACGTGTCTACTTATCCATGCACATTACAGTATCTTAGACAATTACAGTCATTTGTGTGGTACATAATTATCAAATATTTGCTCCTAAGTGGGCAACTGTACATTTAGCCGGTTATACTCTGAGCTAAATGGGAGCCAACGCATAGCCGCCATGTTGAAATGGGATCTATTGTACAGTGGGAAGCGTGGTGTGTTTTCCATAAACACCTGTGCGGAAGGAACAATCCCAGCTCGGAATTTCATCTTTCTTTGCTCTTGTCCAAGTAGGGGGTCGGATTTTTTCCAAGTTCGGACGCGGGTGGCGACGCAGCGTTATCCTCCTTTTGTTCCGTCCCACCTTCCTTTCTCGAAGCTGGCTGGAGGAAATTCCCATGATTAGGCGGCGCAAGACCAACACCGATAACCTCTCGAGTAAAAAGAAATCACGTTCGCTCCTCTAATTTTCCGACACAGCCCTTCTTCCCCAGTGAGGACACAAAGTAAGAACACAAAAGACCTTTTCAGATCTTGCCTCTTGCAGGAAGACGCCCCCCCTCCTCCTCCTCCTCCTCCCCCCCTCCCCATCACAGCGGTTGCAGAACCGCTGTCCACATTGTGCACATCAAGAAATGATTGGCGAGCATAAAGGGAGGAGGAGGAGGAGGAGGCGATTCAATTTGGGATTCTTCAAAAGCCTCCACTTGAAGCTGGTGCGCGCGAGACAGAGCGGCGATGCTAATCGCTAAAGGTCCCCCCTCGCCCCCCCTCCCAAAACACAATGCTTCCCCTTCCTATTCAGCAGGCGGAGCGGCTGCCTCTTAATTAGCGCCGCGGGACGCAAGGACGGCGAGCCGGAAGTGGGTGCGACCGTGATCGACACGACGGCGGCCCTCAGAATCTCTTGTCCGCTGGCCGCTGATCGATCCTTATCACGGTAATCACATTATCCCGGTTCAGAGGAGGCTGCGCTCATAACCAGGCTTTCCTGTCCCGGGATAGAGTCCCAGACACCGGAACAGGGCGCTGCTTCTGTCTGTGGGCCCAGCAGCACCGGCGGTGAACGTGAGGAAAAAGACGAGTTTCTCCCACGCGTGAGATTTTCAAACAGCCGTGTTTTTACTGTAACTCACCTTAAACATCACAGAAAGGCTTTTCCACTTTCGGTCTTTCAGGTGACACAGACGTTCGTGTTTACCTGTACGTCAGTTACATCCGTCTGTTCCGATGAAGAAAGCTCCCCCGCGGAACAGCTCAGGGGGGACTCTGAACCAAAGCAAAGCGAAGGAAGCCGGAGTAATTATTTTCTAATTATTTTTAGTGCATTATTAATAACTGGCTCTCCTTCAGAGCTGTACAAGTAAAGTTTAGGCCAAAGTTAACTCTTAATGCATTTGGACACATTGTGTGTTTGTGTGTGTGTGTGTGTGTGTGTGTTGGGTGGTGGCAGAGATAGATTGAGGCTGACTGATGGAGCACATTATCATTCCTGTCTGTCTGCCCATGTCTGTCCCCCCCCCCCACCACCACCACCACCCCCGAACGCACATGCACAAACTGCACACACCGGCTAACACAGACACCCTTGCACCCACACATTGTGCACATGCAAACGCACACGTGCACATGTTTGCAGAGTGCGAATTACACAGTGACAGTCGGGGATCAACTTTTTCTCCAGGGCGTCAAGGGAAGCCGGTACAGGGCAGGCACGTGCTTCGGTGAACACAAGTCTTACAGTCCTTACAGTGTCCCGCTTGTTCAACGTAATGTCTGCGGTCTGCAGATGATGATAAATCAAATCCATCACGCCAGCTCATGGGTCACGTACCGCACAAAGACTTCTGCAGTCAGGGGTCACCAACAAAGTATTATTCTAGAGCAAAACCGCCAGCAAGTTAGACACACACACACACACACACACACAACAGCAGACCATCATTTCCGCTCAAACACACACCCACACAATGCTGTACTACAACCAAAGACACTGTCAACATGCCAAAGAGGTATGCAGATGTGTTGCTACCAGACAGCATCTAGGCCTGTGCCTGGCTAACATTAAAGGCGCAGGCCTAATAATCTAAATTTGTCAGCTGGTCTCTTACTGTGAAAATAGTCTAATAGACATCAACACCACATAATCTCATTCAACATCATCATTCTTTACTATCAGTAGCCAACACTTGATTAACAGTCCTAGCATATTTAGCCTATCTGGCGTGACGGTATACGTCTTCAAGTCCCGTCTCCTTTGTAACGCACCTCTTCACTACCAGGTCCTGCCTGCTCCCTGTCCTCCTGACTGCCTCCTGCCTGATGACTGCTTCCTTAATACAACAGCACGTACATGTAAAACTTGCCATCATCCACACTATCCTGCTCAGTATTAAGCCTGCACGACAACCACAGAAAATACAGTCTGCATTGTCATCTCGAAGTCCTAATTCTTGAAAGTTTAAACTTACTCTTTTTTTTAAATCACCTCCCCAAAAAAGTGCTGGATATCTTCTCTCCCCATGTTCCTGTTGACTCTGTGAATTAAATGTAATCCGAGGTCAATAAAGTAGTCATATATTCAAACTATTACAATTAATCAGCCTTTAGCACACATTAATTTTATGGTTCAACTACCCAACCAGGCAACACTCCTGCATTCCTGAGTGAAAACAAATGGGGTGCCTATTATAAAAGCCAATATCAAAAAGGCAAAAGATTAACTACACCATCACAGCCACTTAAGACTACTGAAGTCCAATAATAAACTACATACTGATGTCAAAATATATCTCTACAACATCAAATCCTCCATTGCGTCACCGCTCATGAATGAGCACCAGTGTTAGCTAACACTGCTCAGTCATATATTATAATATATGACCCTTTATACTGGCAATGAAAGGCCAAGCCTCTTGTCACTTCCAGCTGTTTCCGGCTTCTACCTTTATAAGATTCAGCTTCATTAGATCAATAAATGCTGTTAATTCTCTTACTCTCTTGTCTCCTCCTCTATATTCTGCCCTAACTTCTTCATTTGTCATACTGATTTCGCCATTTTCTGTGCGTCGTTCACTTATCGCTAGATTCTCTTGTTTTCTTTCTCAAACAACTCGTGTTTAGTATGCAGCCTCTCATTCCTAGTTTACTAGCTTCGAGATTAGCCTAGTTTAGTGGTTAGCTCTATTGCCTTTGCAGTCAAAGCAGCCTCGTTAAAACGAAGGTGTGTGGTGACTGTTCCGCAGTTACAGATAGGTTGTCTCTACTAGAGGGATGTGTCCGTGAGGTAGAGCAGCTTCTTTCGGCAAGGATTACATTAGACATGACGGGCACTCCAGATAGCCTCAGCCCCGGGCCTGACAGCAGACCCACTATTGTTAGCACTAGCTCAGCCTCATCGGCAAATGCGGTGGAGTTTGTCTCCGTTTGCCAGCGTTGGAAGGCTTGTAAGAGCAAGCCACCGGTCATGTGGCTTTTTCAGTCGGCTTTCAGGGTCTGTCACTCCACTGAAACTGCTCTGACTAGCATGGTGAATGACCTTCTACTAGCTATGGACTCTGATTCCACCTCTGTGCTTCTACTACTGGACCTCAGTGCAGCCTTTGACACCTTTGATCATTGTATACTATTAGACAGAATAAATTGTAATTTTGGTGTCTCTGGCCTAGCTCTCTCTTGGTTTAAGTCTTACTTATCTGGGAGAACACATTGTGTGTTATAATAATATGACATCGAAATTCTCTGACGTTAAATAAGTTGTATCCCAGGGCTCGGTTCTTGGCCCTGTACTTTTCTCTTTTTATATTTCACCTCTTTGCAAAATTATACAGTCATAGAATAAATTCCCATTGCTATGCGAATGATACTCAGCTGTATGTGCCTATAAGGGCTGATGATTGTACTCAAATGACTAATTTAGAGGCCTGCTTGCTTGGTTGCTGTGAAAAATTGGATGTCACTAAATTTCCTACTTTTAAATTTGGATAAAACTGAGATGCTGGTCATTGGCCCTACCATACACAGACGCCAATTTGATCAATTAACTATAACTATCGACAAAGTGTGGCAGCCAAAAATCCTGGTGCTAGATTTGATCCCGGCCTTTCCTTTGATAATGTTACATACGTAACATAGCTAAAATTCAGTCTTTCCTGTCCATGAATGATGCTGATACTTTAATACTTGCATTTGTTTCATCCAGACTTGATTACTGTAATGTTCTGTTTTCAGGTATTCCATGTGCTAGTACTAAAAGTCTTCAGATGGTTCAAAATGCTGCATATTACACAAATTCTTGCCTCCCTTCTTTGGCTTCTTTGGCTGCTGACTTGTAAAATCATAAATGGGCTTGCATACCTGTCTGATCTCCTTAAACTGTACATTTCATCTTGAGCTCTCTGCTCTCAAAATATAGGGCTCCTGTGTGTACCCAAATTTAAAAAGAAGTCAACTGGTGGCAGGGCCTTTTCCTATCGAGCCCCACTCTTGTGGGATAACCTGCCTGCTGCCATCAGACAGAGTCTGTTGAGTCTTTTAAATCCAAACCTAAAACCCATCTTTTCCCTTAACCTACAAATAATTGCCTTTAAACTGAGTACTTCACGACCTGTACTGCATGGCAGATCGGTTTCTGTCTCGATTAATTTATCAAGCACTGTTCTGCTGACAAGATTATAGAGTATAGATTGACTATTGCAAACTGTTCTCTTCTCTCACATGTCTTTTCTCTCTCTCTAAATAATGTCTTCTTTTTCTCCTCCTGTGTATGTGAATGGTGTGATGTGAGTCTCCCCCGTGTGCATGTGTAGTCTGTCCTCCTCCCAGGTATCCATGTTGATGGTGGTTACCACCGGGACACTTCTTGGCATCCTTCTCGTCACTTTTAAAAAATATATAACTTATAAATCCATAGCCTGTTTCAATGTTATATCCTTCCCTCACTTTCATGTGTGACTAATGATTTTCCCTGTCTCTTCTCCTGCGTATGTGAATGGTGCGATGTGAGTCTCCCCTGTGTGCATGTGTAGTCTGTCCTCCTGTAAGGTCTACATGGTGATGGTGGTCGCGTGGGCAGGTCCTAGGCTGTTCCGGTGGCATCTGGGCACTGCTTGGCATCCTCATCATCATATTCTTCATATATATTAGAATGCCATTATAATTCTGTTGTCTTCTTCCAATGTTGTATTCTGGAAATTGTGTACACACAACTTCCATTGCAAGTCTGGCCGTCTTAGGAGAGAGATCTCTCCTCTGTTGCTTTCCCTGAGGTTTCTCCGTATTTTTTGCTCTCTGTTAAAGTTTTTTTTTGGGAGTTGCTCCTTATCTGATGTGAGGGTCTAAGGACAGGATGTTGTATTACTGTAAAGTGCACTGAGGTGAATTAATTTGTAATTTGTGTTAATGGGCTATACAAAAAAATTGACTTGACATAGGCTTAGCTAGCTAACTATTTACCTAACATTGGAAATGAAAGGGTGCGCTGTCAGCTAACTAACACTAGCTAGCTAATATTAATATACTGAGACATGACTGGATCAGTCATCCCTGATCAAGTAGTAACCCCTCTGGCTTCACTATCTTCAGAGCCGACAGGTCAGTCAAACTATCTCACAAGTCAAAAGGTGGAGGTAGTATTTGTCTCATGGTCAATCAGTGCTGGTGTAACGACAATCCTTCATCGCTACTGCTCTTATGATCCTGAATTCATCAGTTTGAAATGCAGACCATATTACCTTCTGAGAGAATTCACTTCAATTGTTTTAGTTGGTGTTTACATTCCACCACAAGCTAATGCTAACAAAGCCATTAGCAAACTCTCGCAACACATTTCCTCTGTGAAAACTGCAGCCCTGACACGTCTGTCATCGTGCTAGGTGATTTCAACCATACAAATCTGCCATTGCAGAGGAAACAAAACATTGGATCACTTCTACATCTCTATTTTGAATGCTCACTGTGTATTCCCGAGGGCTCAACTGGGGAAGTCTGACCATGATGTGTTACTGCTCATCCCAAAATACCGACAAAAGCTCAAATCCATCAAGAACACCCAAATCTGTCAGGTCCTGGTCCATGGATGCCAATGAAATGCTTTGAGAGTGCTTTGAATGCAGTATTTGGAATATATTTAGTGCAGCTTGCAACTCTCTCGATGAACTCACTGACAAAGTGATGTCATATATTAAGTTCTGTGAGGAAACATACATCCCTACCAAAACAGTGACATTGCACAACATAACAGCAACAACAAAAACCTCCCAGATAAGTTAAATGAGTTTTATGCAAAGGTTGAAAAACCTATTCCACTAGCCATCCCCCCTACTCCTACTCTAATGCCACCCTTTCTTCATCCAGGAGGATGAGGTGAGCACTACATTCAAGAAGCTGAACATTAGGAAAGCAGCAGGGCCAGACGGCATCAGTCCTGCTTTGTTGAGTCACTGTGCAGCACAATTGGCCCCAATTTTTTCCACCATATTTAACACCTCTCTAAGCCAAACTCTCTACCATCATTCCTGTGCCACAGTCATCAAAGATCACCTGCCTCAATGACTTCAGACCAGTTGCCCTAACATCTGTGGCCATGAAAGCATTTGAGCGTATCATTCTGTCATACTTGAAATGTTGGACATCCCTAATGATGGACCCATATCAATTTGCCTACCAAGCCAACCGGTCTGTTGAGGATGCAGTTAGTATAGCCCTCCACCATGCCATTCAACACCTGGAATCACCAAACACCTACACACGCATCCTGTTCATAGACTTTAGTTCCGCCTTCAACTCCATCAACCCACTCAATCTCTTTACCATACTCTTCGATATGAACATTGACCCAGCCATATGCCACTAGATTCGGGGCTTCCTGTGGAACAGACCACAGAGGGTGAAGGTTAATAACCTAATCTCACACCCTCTTACCCTTAGTACAGGTGCTCCTCAGGGCTGTGTTCTTTCCCCCTAGCTTTTCTCACTTTACACTACCCACTTTACATCCACGGAAAGTTCTGTGAAAATAATAAAATATGCAGATGACACAACCATTGTAGGCCTCATCTCCAACTATGATGAAACCCAGTACTGCATTGAAGTAGACCAAGCTGTCACTTGGTCTGCAAACAATTACATTCTCCTTAATACAGCCAAAACCCAAGAACTCATTATTGACTTCCAATGCATGCCGAATCCCAACACACCCATACAAATGGACAGAGACCCCATCAGCACCATTGGCTCTTTTAAATTCCTTGGAACATACATCAGCAATAACCTGAAGTGTAAAATTAACACTGAAAATATCATTGCAAATGCTCAACAACGATTTTACTTTTTTTATGCAGCTTACAAAATACTGGATCAGACATTTATTTCTCATTCTGTTTTACTCAGACATTATCGAGTTCATCATAACATATTCTATTACAGTATGGTACGGCGGCACGGACAGTCAAACATTGAAAAAAAACTGCAACGGATTGTCAACAAGGCATCCAAAATCATAGAAAATCCACTCCCTCAGTTGAATCTCTACATACTCACCGGACCATAAAGCGAGCAAAGAAGATCATCTCTGACCCCTCACATCCTGCTCATCACCTCTTCCAGCTCCTTCCTTCAGAGAGGTGCTACAGGTCACTGTCCACTGAGACTAAAAGCTTCACAAACAGTTTCCCCCCCCTAGCTATCAGGATTCTGAATTCCTCTCTATAGTCCCCTCCTCACACACCATTGGCATGCATAATATCATTCTGCTAATTGTTGTGTGTAAGGTGTTTGTTTCTGCTCGTCTTTAACTGTATTGTTCGAGATAATATGTGGAGTGTCTGCTGTTGTCCATTTATGTATTGTGTTGCAGTTTAACGTGTACCAAAAACAAGTTCCACTGTCCTTGGTCGTGTGGCAAATAAAACAATGTAATGTAATGTAATGTAATGTAATGTAATGTAATCTAATGAAATCTAATGTCATCTAATCTAATCTAACTAGTTAAGGCAAACATTAGCTTTAACTAGCTAACTTTATTTAGCTAAACTGTAACTTAAGCCACAAGTTAGAAACTAGCTAACATTAGCGTTCATCCACAGACACTTGACAAATTCTAATTCAGAAGCTCTTGAGGTAAGAAAGTAAAGTGTATTAACCTAGCTAAATAGCTAGCTACACACATACATACATACATACATACATCGTGTCTATTGGCTTGCTCGACGCATGCAAGCATAGAGTTTAATGTGGACATGAACCGCGTTAGTGAGGCAGGCAGACGAGATATTCAATGAACGTTAAGTTTAACAAATTATGTGGTCCAGTTTAGGGTAGTCTGAAATTGTATTACAAGATTCTTCTAGGCATGAATATGGGAAATATATTGTAATAGTTACAATCACAGGTAAAAATGCTCTTTAAATGTTTCGACCCCCCCCCCCCGGCCTGTTGTTTTTACTTCTTTTGGGGGGGTCCAAGTCTTAAGTCTTAATTGGGGGGGTTAGACCTCCCCCAGACACCCCCCCCAATTCAAACCGTACATCATGCACACACACACACACACACACACACACACACACACACACACACACACACACACACACACACACACACACACACAGTGTTTGGCCTGTCAGCCATGCACCTGACAACCAGTGACCACTTCATTGGAGTCCCCCAGAGGACATCCGTGAGCCATGCGGTGGCAGTGTGCGGGTATGTTCTCCGCTTTCCAATGACTTTTTCAGAGATGGAATGAAGAATCCCGACAGAAGTTAATAAAGTCTAATCACAATAGCTTCCAGAGCGCTTGCTTCTCTCTTTCTAAATGAGATCAAAGGACGAGTCGAAACCATTTACTGAGAATTGCTTAGATCTCGAAAACAACAACAGCAACTATAAAAGGGGGAAAAAACTGGGATGGAACGGCCAGGCAACAAACAAGTAAAATAACAAAGAAATAATATACAGTAAGGAGGAGGGAGAGAGTAATCCACTTGAGACACTTTTCTTTTATTGTCTTGCCTTTTCTTTTATCTTCCCTATGTTTGTTTGGTTTGTTTACTTGTCCAATTGAGAGGTTTGGTTTCTGGTGTGTTTTCTGAAGGGGCGGGACTTGGGGGACAGCCTACCTTGTGTGTGTGGGTGTGTGTGTGCGTGTGCGTGTGCGTGCGTGAGAGAGAGAGATTAATTTGTGTGTGTTTTTTTTGTTTGAGGAATGATGTGTGTCTGAGTGCGTCAATGTCTGTGTAAGCGTGTGTCCTTGTTTGTGTGATTGTATTTCCAAGCACCCACACACATGCACAGGGAAGTAGGCTAGGCTTTAATTGGCTTGAAACGTGAATAATATTTGATCCCTTTTTTTTCTTCCTCATTTGTTTTTTAATTAAATTATGTCTGAATTTCAATGCATTGTTTGTACCATATTTCAGTTGACCTTATTATTAAGTTAAGTTATTATTATGAAGTTGTACATTAGCCTGTGGACATCCCATATCAACATACATGTCTTCTTGTCTATGTTCTCCCTGCAGAACTAACCCTGACATTCACGGCTCTCTCTGACAAGGTTCATTCAAACCAGCTGAATATGAGGGTTTTGAGGCACTCAAGTCTTAAAAGGTCTTCTTTTTTTTTTGTGGACACTTTGAACCGGAGCTATTATGGCTTCTCGTTGCAGATCAAAATGTAGAATTACATCTATTATCATATGTAGGAACCATTATTCATAAAATTGCCTCTCCAGCCTTCTCCTTCATTGGCGAGATATCCACCAGGAAGAAGAGATGATGAGGAACAAGAAGCAGAAGAAGAGGAGGAGGAGAAGCAGGAAGAAGAGTCGAGAGGAGAGCAGAAAGAGAGAGGGCGAGCCAGTGAGGGGGGGGGGGGGACAGTCAGTGAAGAAATCAATGTCAGGCTGGGTCTTCCTTTCCAGTAGTGAATCGTGGGGGTCTGGCAGTGGGCCTTCAACGGTGCAATGATATTGTACTCAGCCAAATATTTGGGGTATTTTTTAAAATGTGAACAGCTCCGACACACAACTCTAACACACACACACACACACACACACACACACACACACACACCCTGCCAGTAACTCAGTGCGTCAAGAGCCACCAAAATCAAATCCATTGGATATCAAATAGCCTTTGTCTCTCTTGGAAAACAATACTTGGAAAACAATGAAATGAAAAGTCACATGACATGGCCTCCGCTTCTGGCCTAAACATCACCATGGACAGCGCTAGCATGCAGCATCACGAAACCTCTTCTTTACAAACTGACCAGACCAAGTCAAAGCAATTCATGAGCAAAGAATAGAAATAAAAATAAAATCAACCTTCACACGCAGAATATGTCATGAGCAAAGTCGCAATACAATCATATCCAAAATATGCCAAACCTTAGGCCATGATATTGGGTATAGTAGGCCTAACGTTACATGAGCAAAGTATGGTATTAACCAGCTATGAAGCGCCATCACAATATGTAAAATGAATACGCCAGCTTTGATTTAGAGTAGAATAAAATTAGGCAGTTGACCTTATTAGGCTACCTGAATATAAAGTCCATCCGTCGGTCCTTCTTTGTGAAGTGGGCAGTGGCAGCATCATGCAGTTTGTCCTTGATTTAAGTTCCATCAGAAGGTTTTTTTCTGAGGACATCAGTGCCAAAGCTCCCAGTCGATCCTGTCTCGTTGTGTTTCTGGTGTGCGTCTTGATGCGCTTCAGGGCCGAGAAAGACCGCTCAACTGAAGAGGTGGATACGGGGGATGGTCAACACCAGACAGGTGAGGTGACGAAGAATAGGCGAGACAAGAGCGGCAGTTGGCCGTCCTTTTCCAGTCACTTGTTGCTTTTCCCTGAAACCACGTCTTGAGAAGGGTAATGCTAACTAGCTAGCTACAACGTCGCTCTCATCTCCTCCTGTAGCCACGCTTTGTAAATTTCATCGCACTCGTCTGATACACAGACTAACATTAGTGATGTGCGGTTAGATTGGTTTAAGTGAACCAGTAGATTTGGATCGTCAGTATGAAAGAGTTGGTCAATCACAAGTAATGACTCCTCAGCAACCGCACATCACTCTTTTTATAGGAGTGAGGCCTCGCCTGGATAGGTCTGGACTTCTAGATAGTTCTAGGGCAATATTTTCTGTCCCACCCACTACAGCAGCAAAATATGAATGGCTGATTCACCCGTCACTTTCTAAATAAACACACAAGGACTTCTAGCAGTCCTAACCAATGAGGGAGCCAGCCAGCTAACCCTTTCTCTGCCAAGCGACAACAAAAAATCTGATTGGATAACTTGATTTTCATGGTTTCAGGACAGTAACCCTTTCATTACTGAAGCAAACGATAGAAACTAGGGCTAAAATTAGAATTAGAAGAGAGAATTATTATTAAATAAAATATTTTAAATATAGCATTTAAAATTCTGATATGTTGGGTCATCGCTGAAGTCCTAGAAGTCCCTAAGGGTTCCCTCTGTCCTTTTCACCTTGGCGGGGAAGAAGAGGAGGAGGAAGAGGGGAGGAGCGGTGGCAGTGGAGGACTTCAGGTCAATAAGGAATCAATAGGAGTTGGTGAAACAACACACGGAGGATAAAAGACTCGGGGAAAGGAGGGCTCGGTTGCTGCGTATTTGTTGGGGAGAGAAAAAGGAAAGACATGTCCGTGGGTTAGTCCACAACACCAAAACGCCAGACCACCAAACCCTCCACCGCTTAATTGCACTAAACGGTTTTCCAGCCAAGCAAGCGGTCCAAAATATAAAGCTGTGTTTGGATGATTATTTCTATTTTTCAGAAACAACATGGTACCTTGTTATTTCATTTCCCCAGTCATTCCATGCACCTATTCACCAATTTATACCCAAAAAAAATCACAACAATTCTGTTTTATACTTATTTTTAGGGATGCAGCCACGCCAATACTGGTATCACATATCGGGTTGAGACGAGACTAAAATGGGATAATGCTACCAGAGATTTTACACAAGACTAAAACCCGATACCAAAAGCGACGAGTAACATAAATACAATCAAAACGGCTTAATTTACTGCATTTTTTGGCACATGGAGGCCTGTATTTCTTTAATGGTGGATTAAAAAAAACTGATTTTATCTCAATTATTTTGCCCATTGATCCAAAAGTAATGCTTTAAAATGCACTGTTAAGTAAAAGTAATGGATTGGATCAGTACTCAGTATTGGATGATAATTAAATATTTGAACTTGTAGATGATATTAGCAGTGAAAAAGCTATATTAATGCATAGCTACTTATTTTACATCAAAATCTAATCAGCTTTACTTCCTCCAAATCAGTCAAGGTTTTATGATTGTGTCACCAGCAACATTACAACCAATGATTTCATCAAATGTTTTGCCCCGTCCAATCAAATCACATCCTATGTTTTGACCCGCCCCAACAGCCTGTTTACTTGGAAATGCAAGGTGCGCTCCGAATGCTGTTTCACGTCATCTTTAATGGAAATGTCCATTTTGTCGAGTCAATGAAGTTACAAGGCATATTTAGGTACCATGAATGTAGACCGGAAGTGCTGTGCAATTAAAAAAGGGGGGGAGAAAAAAAACAACTATAAACAGGACACCAATGTTTTACTTCATGCTAAATGCAAAAAAAAAAAAAGATATCTGAAGTTTTTTCTACTGTATTTGTTCGTTCGTTATTGTAGTCTTGGAACGCAGATTCACAGTGTGTTTAGTTTGAGCTTAAATTTGAATACAGACATTTCAACATCCGTTCAAGAAATACAAAAGTCCCAATTCGGTGAATAATTTATCATATTCTTTCTTTCTTTCATGTGTTTTCAAACATATTTTTCTGTTACATTCTCTAAAACAGTATTTTACCTATTCCCATGACCCATCATCCCATAAAAACTAAAAAAAAGTTAGAAAAATACACCATCCTGCCTATATATATAATCCCTGTGTTTGAACCAAAGATAGATAAGATAGATAGATAAATAGATAGATAAATATATACATAGATAGATAGATAGATAGATAGATAGATAGATAGATAGATAGATAGATAGATAGATAGATAGATAGATAGATAGATAGATAGATAGATAGATAGATAGATAGATAGATAGATAGATAGATAGATAGATAGATAGATAGATAGGTAGGTAGATAGGTAGATAGATAAATAAATGCAGTCAGACAATAATCAATAATAAGACCATAAAAGAAAATAATAACAACAACAACAATAATAATAATAATAATAAAATAGGGCGGGACGGTGGCGCAGTGCTTAATGCGGTCGCCTCACAGCAAGAAGGTCCTGGGTTCGAGCCCTGGGGGTAGTCCAAACTTGGGGGTCGTCCCGGGTCGTCCTCTGTGTGGAGTTTGCATGTTCTCCCCGTGTCTGTGTGGGTTTCCTCTGGGTGCTCCGGTTTCCTCCCACAGTCCAAAGACGTGTAGGTCTGGTGAACCGGCCGTACTAAATTGTCCTTAGGTGTGAATGTGCACGGGTGTGCATGTGTAGGTCGGCCCTATGTGAGGGCCTGGCGGCCTGTCCAGGGTGTCCCCCCGCCTGCCGCCCAATCACTGCTGGGATAGGCTCCAGCATCCCCACAACCCTGAGAGCAGGATAAGCGGTTCGGATAATGAATGGAGGGATAATGAAACAATGACTAAAAAACCAATGAATTGTGGGTTTTCTCACACAAGCATGTTTTTCTGAAAAGAAATAAGAGGACTTCTTAAGCAAATGAAGATATCAATTACCTGTCACAATTACGATGACAGATACACGAAATGAATTCGCCGGAGGTGTCTAAAGTCATGTGGGCGCCACGGTGGCCCAGTGGTTAGCACTGCTGCCTCACAGCAAGAAGGCCCTGGGTTCGAACCCTAGGCCGTCCCAGGCCATTTCTGTGTGTAGTCTGCATGTTCTCCTCGTGTCTGCGTGGGTTTCCTCCCACCATCAAAAGGACGTGCATGTTAGGGTTAATACTCCTGTCTGTGCCTCTGAGCAAGGCAATGGAAAGGAGAACCGGAGTCGGACCCCGGGCGCTGCAGCTGCCCACTGCTCCTATACAACAGGATGGGCTCAGTGCAGAAAATGAATTCGTTGTGTTTATGTACAATGACAAATAATGAAGTGTCTAATGTCATTCACACTTATGTATTACAGGTAGTGAAGTGTCAGATCCTCTGAAAAAGCTCACACACACACACACACACACACACACACACACACACACACACACACACACACACACACACACACACGCACACACACGTGTGTTATCGGTCTCTATCGCTGTGCTTTTGCCATCCTCTACCCGTCTGTCTGTCTTTTTGCAACGCTACCACCTGCCTCTTTAAATAAAAAGAGCAACGCGGGCACCAAACAAAGCAAGCAGCCTACCTCAGTGGAATGTAATAAATGCAAAAATAATGTCTTCCAGCACCGTCCCATAAAAATTAATGTTGTTCTTTAACAGTCAGGGAGCAGTCGGCCGCAATTATCATTCAAACGCTGAACTGTTTCCCACATAATTAGCAGAATAGGTAATAAAGTTAGAAACCACCAACACAGGCGACAAATAAAAAGATCCCGTCTGCCCTGAAGGAAACCAGAGATGGAGAAGGTGGAAGCATTCATTCCCGCGGCACACCTGTCGGGTCGACCCCAACCTGCCGGGGTCAGAGTTTGGAAGTTTTACTGGAACTGCAGTGGGCGTATGAAGGGGAAAAAAAAAAAAAAAATGTATTTTCATACAGAATGCCTCCAGCAACATGGACACCAGAGTAGGTCAGGGCACCATATATGTGTATATATATATATATATTATATATATATATATATTAGAAATGCAAGCTCAGTCTTAGTTAATGATGTCTTACGTAGGTTTCTCTTCAGAGCAATTACAGCAACTGTTTGTGCGAAAGCGTGCCCCCGTACACACAATGTCAGCACTTCCCTCCCACACACGGACATCACAGAGCCTATGCAGAAATATAAAATAAATGCATGTATCGCACAAAGAACAATGTGCACATCCAACATGCCCATACTTACAATACATTTACATGCTTTTTACTTCTTATTTTCCTACAGCATGTTTTCTTTTTTTTCACCTCTCGTACCCTGTGGGTCGGGACCCAAAATGATTCAGGAGGCCTGTTTACGGGCCCCCCACATGGCAAGAATACCAGTTTAAACCGGAATGTGCTAGTGCACTTCAGACGAGGTCCCAGAGTTTGAGTGGATCGCAAAATCTGGATCCCAGGCTAAAACAAAAGTGTAACAACCGCTATAACACCAAAGTGCCGGAGGACAATGGATAATGAGAACAAAGTTTAAAGAAGAGAACAATGAGAAAATTATAACAGAGGGATAAAAAGAGGAAAAGATGGGTGTGCCGGCTACACAAGATGGAATTATATCCACCGCCCTCCAACCAGCAAATACACACACAAGACATGTATGAGAGGAGACTTGTCGCTCTGGCCTTCTAGCCGAATGGGAGACGACCGGATGAAGTTGTTTTTACAAAGTGTAAAACACTGAAACCGGGCGGCACAGTGGTTAGCACAGTTGCCTCACAGCAAGAAGCTCCTGGGTTTGAGCCCCGGGGTAGTCCAACCTTGGGGGTCGTCCCCAGGTCGTTCTCTGTGTGGAGTTTGCGTTTTCTCCCCGTGTCTGTGTGGGTTTCCTCCGGGTGCTCCGGTTTCCTCCCACAGTCCAAAGACATGTAGGTCAGGGGAATCTGCCGTACTAAATTGTCCCTGTGTGTGTGTGTGTGTGTGTGTGTGTGTGTGCGTGTGTGTGTGTGTGTGTGTGTGTGTGTGTGTGTGTGTGAGTGTGGGCCCTGTGATGGCCTGGTGGCCTGTTCAGGGTGTCTCCCTGCCAGCCGCTGAATGACTGCTGGGATAGGCTCCAGCATCCCCGCGACCCTGACAGCAGGAGAAACGGTTCGGATAATGGATGGATGGATGATATGCTGAGTTCCTCTGAGTAGCTGTTAGCCGAATAGCCTTCACTGCTAGCACCAAAGGGTCAAAGTAAGAGTCAGACTATTAAAAAATGATTTTTTTTTTCTGAATGAATGAGTGATGAATTCCCAAAGCAAAGACATAAAGACAGCTCCTCTGTGTGTGGTGTTTCATGAAAAGCCACGCATCGATACGACAACCCTACACGTACACAGAGTGCAGACATACTTCGGCAGCCATGTTGTCTTCTGTGCTGAAATGTGTTGAATGCAGCCAAACAAAGGTAGAAGAAAAGAAGGTAGAAGGTAGGAAGATGCACAGGAAGAACGAAAGGGGGGGGGGGTGAATTTGGAGATAGAATGAGGAATAAAGGGAGGTAGCCAAACAGGAAATAAGAGAGGTGATGGGAACAGAGAGAAACTGAGGATCTGGAGGAGAAAGATGTGAATAAAGAAAAGGAGGTGAAAGAGGCGGAGAAGGAGAGAAGGTGACAGCAATGGCGAAAGAGCGAGAGACAGAGAGGCGGGGAGGGACCTCTAGTTGATGTGGCCAAATAAATCACGAATTGGACCGTTAAATTGTAGAATATCTTATCTCACATGAGCGTATCAATACTAGATCAATATACTGACCAGCTCTTGTGGGCCCGTCGACAGCTTTATATTTGAATTAATCTTTTATTTTTGTAAAATAAATCCTGTTGTTTTGATTTGGTGAGACAAGGTGGGTTTGGCCGTCAGCGACTGATAATTACCATGAGAAAATGATCAAAAAAAAGATCAATTTGATCATGTGACTCCCAGCGGGGTCTCTTCCAGTAAGTGTGGACGATTGGCGGTGGAGGGTCCTCTGGTTATTTAAATGGCTCTCTGAGCCGCCGGCGTCTGGCAGCACCAGCCAGCCATCCAGTTTGACCAGCCGCCCCGGCAGATGGCCAGCCAAGAAAACAGCCTTATTAGCATTTGGTCTAGATTAAATCAAATGCCGAGTGGAGAGTCATCGCTGGAATGGCTTTGGAATGTGATTTGGAGAGCGGCGGGATGTGCTGTTGGAGGGAAAACTGGACTTTTTTTTTAGGTTTTGGTCTGGAAATGCTTCAGCTGTTTCAAGTGTAATGGCCCTCCCAGTGTGATGGACTGGTGTGTCGGTCCAGAGACTCTCCTCACATTCAGGTCTGACAGAGATGCTCCACGCCTGAGAATAAAGACAAAGCACGGATCCTACGTCTCTATTTCCCTGCTTCTGCATTGCCGATCTGAAAGCCGAGATCCACGATTTTTCTCCCTTCATAAAAACGCATGTTATCCCCCTCAGAGGTCATACGCTTGTTCACCAATGGTTTTTAATGTGACTTCTCCATGACTTTTTCAACTTAATTTCCATGACCAAGAGACATTTTTTAATTGTGAGTTGCCACTGGAAAGGAGTTTTTTTCTTTCATTTAACAGGTGTGTGTGTGTGTGTGTGTGTGTGTGTGTGTGTGTGTATATATATATATATATATATATATATATATATATATGTATGACTTGAAAGTCAGTCGGTATTTTGAATATAAGAGACACTACTCTCAACAACTTTTGCAAACTGTTTTGTATTTGTCCATTTGAGGACACCGAATCTGCCCCTCACCATGTGTGCCACTGATAAGCTAGCTAGCTAACCGACAGGAAAGCTAGCCAACGACACATATTTTAGTATACTGACACAAACTGCTGCGCACACACGCAACATCAATATAAAACTGCACCACAGTGGATTAACCAACTCCTATTTTATTTTTTTGAATTGACCAGTCAGTGTTTAAGAGGTGATGCCGCTTGAGTCAGATTTCCATGACCTTTCCAAAACTTAAGCAACATTTTGCACACCAGCCGCAACGGCTGCCACACCTTCTTTGTAGTCCCAGAAAATCAGCGTCAACAGGTCTGTTTCTCTCTGCCTCCTACACCCAACTACATCACAACGCTGTCCTACTGGAATACTGACTGCACCACCACCACATCCCCTCCACCCCTCACATGGAGGAAATAAACACCCATTAATGGAGGAAAGTCACAGATTGCAGCTTTAAAAAACAACTTGCCACTGCACACCATCTGAAGTAATTTAAGTCTCTCTCTCTCTCTCTCTCTCTCTCTCTCTCTCTCTCTCTCTCTCTCTCTCTCTCTCTCTCTCTCTCTCTCTCTCTCTCTCTCTCTCTCTCTCTCTCTCTCTCTCTCTCTCTCTGTCTCTCTCTCTGTCTCTCTCTCTCCTGCTCTCTAGCTCTCTTTCACCCGCTGTCTTTCTTGATCTCGATTTCAAGTCCCCCTCACACCCCTTTCAGGAACACAAAGAAAGAAAAAAGAAGTTTCTCTCACTTCCTCTCTGCTGATGACCATCTGTGCATTGGTTTCAGTCTCTCACACACACACACATACACACACACACACACACACACGCACGTACGAACGCACACACATACACCCAGACCCATCTGTGTACCTTTATCCCCTCTCACTTCTCT
>NC_079223.1:14015485-14020485 GCF_029633865.1 Lampris incognitus
AGGCCGAGTTTCCACAGAAATTGCTGCCCAGATAGTATATGTGCAGAAGGTTGGAGCATGCAGCTTCCTTGCACTGGCTGCTGGAGGAGCCTCTGATTCATGGAGTCAGTTTGGATGTCCAAGATCAGCGCACCCCAGAACTTTCCAGAAACTGGTTTCCACCAGGAACATCACCCTACAGCGCATAGTGGCTGCAGCAGGACCAGGAGCTCAACAACGCCGAGGCAGTAGCTCAGCGGCTCATGAGGTCTACATGCCGCACCGATGGATGATGAATAGGTATGGGTGGCATTGGGGAAAACGTTAGGAGGACATTTTAACAAAAATCAAATGGCAGTTCTGTTATTTCACAACCTGGGTCTTATTTCATCGTTTTTTTCCCCCCATCATTCATTTCAGTTATGATGTCATTTTCCTCCTGGCTTCATTCAGTAGACGTTGGACAGGGGACCACCGCTGGACTCAGCTTTACAGCGGTTAGCTAGGGGACAACTAAACAGAGTCTTAAACGTGTCCTTTAAACAACAAACCCCTCTAGTGTCTCAGACAGACTGTGTCCATGACTGTCCATTATCTATGACTTCTCTATTGTGCTGGCCGGCTAGTTTATGGATGTCACTACTACCTACGGTAAGTACAGACTGCTACTTCCTGCAGGCTGAACCAGGAAGTAGATCAGCAATGTCCTCCACCATTGGTCATGTTGACATTTCACATCATAACTTTTAACTTCCACTTCCAATACGTGGTTTAAGTGGGTTAAATTGGACTTGTTGAACCATGTCTGACACTCCTGTTCAGTTGTCCCACAAGACACCGTTGTAAAGCTGAGTCCAGCGGTGGTCCCCTGTCCAACATCTACTGCATGACGCCAGGAGGAAAATTACATCATAACTGATATGTATGATGGAAAAACTATGTAAATAAGATCCATGTTGTAAAAAAAAAATCCTTCAGTAGGGGTGAAGGAATAAAGCAAATCAGAGACAAGACTACAATGACTTCTTTTTCAAAATTGAATTTATTTAGTTCGGTTTTATAGATGACATGTTGTGCTGAGTGCATTAGAGCCCACTCCACATCTGCAGGTTCTATTTTACTCTATTAATCCATCCATCCATTATCCAAACCACGTATCCTGCTCAGTGTCGTGGGATCCTGCAGCCTATCCCAGCAGTCATTGGGCGGCAGGCGGGGAGACACCCTGGACAGGCTGCCAGGCCATCACAGGGCCCCACACACACACACACACACACCACACACACACACACACACACACACACACACACACACACACAAACACACACACACACACACACACACACACACACACTCACACTCACACACACACACCTAGGGACAATTCAGTATGGCCGATTCACCTGACCTACATGTCTTTAGACAGGAGGAAACCGGAGCACGGGAAGAAACCCACGCAGACACGGGGAGAACATGCAAACTCCACACAGAGGACGAACCGGGACGACCCACCAAGGACCCTCTTACAGGTGACCACACTAACCACTGCGCCACAAGCCACCCTAGTTGAAATATCTGCTAACTTATTAGCATATTGGATCTCAGACTAAAAATCGTCCCATAACTGCTCTTAGCCTCTTGTGTTCCATGAAGAAATGCTGTAACTTGTGGTTCAGCTCTCATGGTTTACTCCACTACATTTCTTAATTCGTGGTCAAGATTCGCGTCAGGGATGGTGTAGTGATAGGTATGCAAAAGTGTCGTGGAAAAGGAGATACCCTTACGGCAGCACATTTCCCAGCTCTCCGCAACTTTTGGACACTGGACATCGCTTTGAGAGGCAAGCAAGAGGACTCAGAGAGAGAGAGGAGAGAGAGAGAGAGAGAGCGAGAAATAGAGCAAAAGAAAGGGACAAAGAAAAGGACAAGGGGAAAGTCTGCCTCAATCTTGGCTACAGTGCGGCCGACTTAACACCTAAATATAGAGCGGGTGCCGGCTATTCATGTCGTGTTATTGCTACGCTAATGCCCGCCAATCGCGGATTTGGAGGGCTAGCGGGCCTTATAGCGCGGCTGCCGCCTCCTGAATATGCATGCTGGCGGAGAAGGGAGAAAGAGCGCCAGGCGAGGAGACACAGAGGATTTGATGTTCAATAAAAAAAGAAAGCCTTTGACATGGAATAGTGAGCAGGGCCCAGCCTCAATATAAAGAACCAGGAGGGGAATTAGATGGATGGAGATTCCTTCAGAAGTACAGACAGACAGACAGAAGAGGAGAGAGAGAGAGAGAGAGAGAGAGAGAGAGAGAGAGAGAGAAGAGAGAGAGAGAGAGAGAGAGAGAGAGAGAGAGAGAGAGAGAGAGAAAGGGAAGTAGTCCGTGAGCAAGTGTGAGAAACAAAAGCCGGCACGCACCACACACACACACACACACACACACACACACACACACACACACACACACTCACTCACTCACTCACTCACTCACTTTTTCAAAAAGAAAATCTTTCCTTTCCCCCTTTTTAACCCCAGTGTGGGCAATAGAGCGCTGTAATGTATATTATGAGTCAAGTCATTCAAAAGCCTCATTACAGCGCCTCTCTCCCGACCCTTCAAAAGTGGAACGGCTCTACTCCGTCTCCTCATATGCATCCGCCAACTTTTCTCCCAGCTTCACGCGTCTTCATAAAGCTGCCTTTAAAACTCACCGAGGCCCTTAACAGGCCCGTTAAATACGGGGGGGGGGTTGTGGGTCGGCCTCTTTACGTTATTACTCGTGCCATTAGCACGACGCACTCAGATCTGCACGGGGAAAAGAGGCTCGTTCACAAGGTGGCTAAAGTCACAACAGCTCGGCTCCACGAGGATGAACGCTAAAAACCAAACAGCCCCAACGGAGACTTCCGTGGCCCCCCAGATGAAGGCGTTGCCCGCCTGTATGGGTAGAGAAAGTGGGGTTTTTTGTGTGACCCTAAAACCCCACTGCTGGCGAAGGTTGGGGAATATGATTTTGCTCATGGGCATTGGTCATTTCAGGCAAGGTAATAAGACCGAGGACCTGGTAGAAGTAGCGCCAATGACACCGACCAAGCCAGAACAAAATGGCCACCACAGCGTTCCCCGGACACTGAGGTCCTTCATACTGACTTCATCTTAGTTCTCCTTTTTTTTGGGGGGGGGGGTGAGGGAGGGGGGGGTAATTCTCCCCAATTTTATCAGGCAACTCTGCTAAACCGGGGAGAGCTGCAGACTACCACGTCTCCTCCGAGTCGCCAGCCGCTTCTTTTCACCTGACAGTGAGGAGTTTCGCCAGGGGGACGTAGGGCGCGGGAGGATCACGCTATTCCCCCCAGTTCTCCTCCCCCCCCCCCCCCGAACAGGCACCCCGACCGACCAGAGGAGGCGCTAGTGCAGCGACCAGGACACATACCCACATCCGGCTTCCCACCCGCAGACACGGCCAGTTGTGTCTGTAGGGACGCCACGACCAAGCCGGAGGTAACACGGGGATTCGAACCGGCGACCCCTGTGTGGGTAGGCAAAGGAACAGACCGCCACGCCCACCCGGACGCCCTGTCTTCTTATGGATTCATAAGTAAATTCAGTTGAGAGTGACGTTAAGCTCAGTCTCATCGACAAAACTTCATATAAAACTCATCTAAGTTCCCGGAGTGTTCTGTCATACATAGGAAACCCCTGCATGTGTTGTAAGATATGTGACACGCACAACAATACGACATGTATGATACACATGATATGGATAATATGTACAATATGCAGCAGTCGCAAGGGCTGTGGCAGGTGTGCAACCGCACAGGTCCTCGCGCCTGGCCTGCAATCCTGCAGGTTTATATATATATATATATATATATATATACATATATATAGCGTTTTTTTTCTGAAACCGTCAATGGTGTTTATAAGTGCTCAACTTATGAGGAGTGGAATATCATACATATATTTTTTGAATATTTATATTTTATATATATATATTTATTTATATAATATATATTATGTATAATGTTTTTTTCCTGCATCTGTATTGATATATACGTAAAATTTTATTTGACTGTTCTTGACCGACATGCTTCTAAAACGAAATTCCTGTGTGTCATCCCATGATGCAGAGACAAGGTCACATGTATAAAACCTTTTTTTTTTTCTCTCCTTTTCGATTTTGCGTCGTTGTGCGTGCGCCACCTCGCCGCTCACTGCGAGGAAGAAGGGGAAGAGGGGAAAAGGGGGAAACAGCGTCGGGCTGCACGAGAGCGCGACCCTTTTCCTACACACAGCTGATTTCTTCCCCCCTTTTCTTTGCAAGACTGCAGCAGCAGCAGCTGCAGCAACAAGTCATTGCTGAGTCCATACGTGCACTGATGACGCCGCCTTATAAATGTATTGCACCCAGACGCCACGTGCAGTCAGTCAGCATAGCTGTGTGTGCGTGTGACCCTGTTTCATGCACACGCATGTCAATGAGCAGGGCCTCACACCCCCCCCCCACCCCCACACCGCACCCCCGCGACGGCCCTGACGATATGTATGTTATGTCTAATACTATGTACGATACGTATGGTTATGTCTAATACTATGTACGATATGTATGTTATGGTCTAATACTATGTACGATATGTATGTTATGTCTAATACTATGTACGATACGTATGTTATGTCTAATACTATGTACGATATGTATGTTATGTCTAATACTATGTACGATATGTATGTTATGTCTAATACTATGTACGATATGTATGTTATGTCTAATACTATGTACGATACGTATGTTATGTCTAATACTATGTACGATATGTATGTTATGTCTAATACTATGTACGATACGTATGTTATGTCTAATACTATGTACGATATGTATGTTATGTCTAATACTATGTACGATACGTATGTTATGTCTAATACTATGTACGATATGTATGTTATGTCTAATACTATGTACGATATGTATGTTATGTCTAATACTATGTACGATATGTATGTTATGTCTAATACTATGTACGATATGTA